>NW_022989894.1:1536558-1796286 GCF_902827175.1 Gymnodraco acuticeps
ACCTCCTTTGGTAGGTCATTAAAGACAGTCTTGGAGCTGTGGTGTGAATCACTGAATCATGTCGCAGGATCCATCTGCTGGCATGTCTAATTTGGGGCAGAAGAGCACCAGTACATATGGCTGCCATATACTGTTTTATAATAATTGGCAGTGACAGAGCCATGAGGAGGATTCACTGGAAATGAATTGATAAGGGACGTGGCAGCAGGGAGGGACACAGAGAGAGATGGGGAAAGAATAAACGGAGGGATATGTTGGTTCATCTGCTGCAAATCTGAAGGCTTCTCGCAGTTTTCCTGATTGAATGTTTGCTCCATAGTTCAGAAATAACAGCCAGCATGTACTTCTAATAAAGCTAAGTCATGGAGCAAGAGTGAAAGCTGAGTCAGCATGTACTAGTATGAGTGCTGAGGCCTGTCCCCCTGGATGAGGACTTGTTTCTTTGAGGAATTGCAAAGTACTCAAAAGAAAACCTCAGCAAGTCTGCCCCAAAGCCTTAATGGAATATCAGGTTGGAAAAACTTTACTCGATGATTTTAGAGATCAGACAGAGTAAGAAAAAAGTGCTGCAGCGTTCTCCTGTCAGTTGTAAAAGCATGTAATGTTATTAGCAATCATTCAATCGTTTTTGTTATTATACTTCAGGGGCAGACTTTCACCCTTGGAGGGAAACATTGAGATTGGATGGTCGGCTACTGGCCAAAAGCAAAAACCTATTGTATTGATTTGTTTGGCAAAATGTCGCTAAAATCCAAGTTCCTTCAATTGAAATGCCTCTTCTCCTTAGTCACTGGCACCACACTGAAGTGTCACTCAGCCCCTATGTAAGGCAACCCTGCTACGTGTACTCCTTATGGCTCTTTGATAGTACTAAGTGTGTAAAAGGACCTTTTCCTTGAGAGAGTTAGCAAGATATTACCTTTGAAATCTTGGCTACATTATGAAGTTGTGTGACAACTGGCAGAAAGGACGCCAATGTTAAATGCTATTATAGAGTGCTGAATGGAGCATTAAAAGGTGCTGCTGCCAAGTCCGGCTCAGGCAGGCTGACACATCCCTGACTGTGTGTCGGAGAATCCAAACTGAGTAACTGACGCTCAACTTTGGGGGCCACCACCTATTCATGGCTAAATAATAATAATAATAATAAACTTGTATAGCACCTTTCATGCACAAAGCTGCCCAAAGTGCTTTACAGAATAAGAAGAAAACACAACAACATTATTAAAATAAATACAGAACAAGATAAAACACCTACAGTGATCCTAATGAAATTCCCTTGAATTAAAGCTGACAGGAAATTAAAATAGGTTAAAATCAAACAATTTAAAAAAGACAATTTAAAATGTAAAATAAAAGCAAAACAGAAAAAATACAGTAAAACATGGACAAATAAAAGCCATATTAAAAATATTTGCTTTTAAACATTTCAAGGTTCTAATATCATGCATTAGGAGCCCCTGAAGTCTGCAAAGGAAATATGGGGATAATAGCATTGTTGAGTCTAAAACCACCTTTTAATGATTTGGCATTCTCTAGTGCAATTGTGTCATGATGTAAGCATGTCAATAAGTGTGTTTGGCCGAATCAGTTCCTGCAATTCATCTTTTACACTTGGTTTGTTTTGATTGCAATCAAGACAATGTGCAGGAGTTTTGTTGCACCTGCAGTATTAGGGAATGTAAAGGACACACATTATTTCGCAGACATCAGGCCAGCTATTGCTCTCTTCCATATGTAGAAATATGGAGACAGTAAATCTATGACTGAAACCGTGTCGCATTAAAGGATTCAGCGTACTGATTCAAGGAGTTCATTTCATAAAACTTAAGGTTTTAAAATTGAAAAGAATATCTTTGTGTGTATTATTTTATTGTTTAAACATATTTGTCTCACTACCAATGAGTCTGAGCTTTGGAATAGGATGCAGGATTTTCTTGTGAACAAAAAACAACCTTGAGAGTCGATCTCAAAAAGGCCTTTTCTTCTGTTTTCACACTGATAAGAAGACAAGTACAAACCCTTTCACACTTTTATCAATGCTCTCTTTGTGTTCTTACGGTCCTATTTTTTTCAAGAACTAAAGTGGGCAGCAAGAATAACCCAATTTGATTTATCTTAGATTAATTACCTGTTTTAGTAATACTAATTGCAATATCCGAAAGCATAGCTCAAATCTTCCAAACCTGCTGATTGTTTTTTTATTGTAGAGTGTGTGTGTGAGTGTGTTGGTCGAATTTCACATACAACGTATATCCACTTATTGAACAGAACTCGAATTGTTTCAAGTAAACAAGGCTTTTAGGTAGGAATTATTGAGACGATAAAGCCTTTTGTTTGTGCCTAATCTGATAGAGCTTTTGGTGCACTTTAAATCAAACACTTACCGTAATTGGCCTCATCGTTCATACATTAAAGTCTGCATCACTAAACATATCTAAATTCAATCTAAACTTCATTTAATTTTGTGGAAGTGCTTTTAAAACTATCAGACTGTAATCAGGAAATTACATTGTCCTCCCTATGGAGTTTTTTGCTCATCTAAGCAGTGCGAAGAGTGTTCCAGTCTTTATGTGTACATCATCACCTTTCAGGTACAAGTGTGGGCATATGTCTCACACGTTAATACCGACACCAAGGATCAGCATGCAAATAAATGTATGTTTCGTGGAGGTGTGTGTGTGCGCAATCTGGATATATAAAACAAACTGTGATTGACAGATGGCAATGGCAATGAAAATCACAGTTTTTTTATTCAATTTGCATTTAAATAATGATTTCTTTAGAGTGATCCGATACATCAGAAATCATATGTGCCTCTGCTTTTCCTGAAAAACAAAGTATGCTAAATAGGAACCGCTTGTTTTATAACAATAACACCATTTGTATGCAGCTCTCTATACTGACAATGTTATCAAACAAAGGAAAGATACTTACATGAATGCCTAATCACTGACTTTCAGCACCTGGATATGCCAGACTCAACACGAGTGCCTCCTTTTGAATCCCAGATACACTGAACAAAAATATAAACGCAACACTTTTGTTTTTGCTCCCATTTTTCATGAGATGAACTCAAAGATCTAAAACATTTTCTATATACACAAAATAACCATTTCACTCAAATACTGTTCACAAATCTGAAAAAATCTGTGATAGTGAGCACTTCTCCTTTGCCGAGATAATCCATCCCACCTCACAGGTGTGGCATATCAAGATGCTGATTAGACAGCATGATTATTGCACAGGTGTGCCTTAGGCTGGCCACAATAAAAGGCCACTCTGAAACGTGCAGTTTTGCTTTATTGGGGGGGTCTGGGGGGGTCCGAAAACCAGTCAGTATCTGGTGTGAGCGGTAGGGGTAGGGTTAGGTTAATGTTGTGAATCGAGTGGCCTGTGTTCGTCATCCATAACATACGCCTGCCCATACCATAACCCCACCACCACCATGGGCCACTCGATTCACAACATTAACCTAACCCTACCCCTCACACCAGATACTGACTGGTTTTCGGACCCCCCCCCAGACCCCCCCAATAAAGCAAAACTGCACGTTTCAGAGTGGCCTTTTATTGTGGCCAGCCTAAGGCACACCTGTGCAATAATCATGCTGTCTAATCAGCATCTTGATATGCCACACCTGTGAGGTGGGATGGATTATCTCGGCAAAGGAGAAGTGCTCACTATCACAGATTTTTTCAGATTTGTGAACAATATTTGAGAGAAATGGTTATTTTGTGTATATAGAAAATGTTTTAGATCTTTGAGTTCATCTCATGAAAAATGGGAGCAAAAACAAAAGTGTTGCGTTTATATTTTTGTTCAGTGTAGCTTAAGTGTACAGTGTACCTGTTTCTATCCTCAGGGCAGGGATATTTGTTTCTGTAACCCTCAGATTTACAGAACTGCCTGTAATATTTGCCCTTGGAAATGTTTTCTGAATGCATTTCTTAGTGCAAACAGTAACAACACATCAGGACCATCCACACAAATGTTTTTACAAACACAAAAAGGGAAGAATCCTGCGTAGTTCAGTGAGTTATACTCGCGGTTTTTATACTTTTTCTTAAAGGTTCAAGTTCGAGCTTTACACAGAGAAAAAGGACCTAAGGCAATTGAAATGAAAAATGAAAAACATTACAGAACATGGGTCTAAGAACAAACAAGAAAACTGGTTTTTTTATATTCATATCGGAGTGATAAATGGACACAACTGAAAACGAAACTTCTGCAACACAATCATTATTATTTTGCTTTACTATCTATATTATAAATGTTCAGATCTGGGAACCTCAATCTGCTTTATTTATTATTAAAATATTACTGTCTTTTTTTTTACCATTAGCAAATTGTTTAGCCACACATTAATTTGGTATGATGGAGTCTGCATATTGAAGTGTTACCACACTGTTATAAAAGCCATTTTACTAGTATTGCTGATGGTGTGATTGTATATAGTTAATCATGTGGTTGTTTTTCCTGTTCTTCTCAGGGAATTTGCACGTTGGAAGGTGAGGAACACAGCCATCGAGAGGAGGGACCTGATGCGGAACCCCGTGCCGCTCATGCCTGAGTTCCAGCACAGCGTACGCCTGCTGGGCCGCAGACCCACGACTCAGCAGTTCATCGACACCATCATCAAGAAATATGGAACCCACATACTCATCTCAGCCACCCTAGGAGGTAATTGAGGTTTCATTTGCTCACTTCCACACTTGAGTCACAGTTTTACACCCATTTTGTTATGAATCTCACACAGGGGTTGTGGTTAGCTGACATGCTACAGTACATTGAAATCACCTAATGTGCAAGGTTCCTTTCAGAGACATCATTTATTGAGATAGTCATTTAACCCTCTGGAGTCTAAGGGTATTTTCTCGATTTTTAGATGTTTTCTTAAATCACCTTTTAAATGTATTTCTTCTAACATGGCACCCCATGTGTTACATATCAAAATGTTCAGGACAATCTCTGGTATTGCTATATATGCAAATTACTCACCTTAGAGCACTGTTTGAGATAAGTAGCTCAAAAGCTTAAAATTTGACATCAGATTTTCGGAAAATCTTCAAAACTTTTGTGAAAACACAAATGTACTCATGTGATCGAATTGTTTTGGTGTTTTAGATTTGGTTACCAAAGTCTTAGGATCACAAAAGCAGTGCAATATTTCAATTACACTGTATATAAATGTGTTATTCATGTCTAAAATAAAAAAAATTAAAATCGAATTATGAGTAAAATGGGTGTTCTCATTCATAACATAGTGATGTCTCACTATGGGATGCGCCTCATCGCGGAGCAAACAGAAGCATCAATCTCATTACGCCAATCCTGATTGGCTGGTGATCTTGACGTCAACGTCAGGGAATCACCCCCTATAAGTAGCTTGCGCCACGACGCATGCGTCATTCAAACACCTCTTCTCGCTTCAGAGCACATCTGTAGACGGACAAGCTTAACAGTCCACAGACTGAACCCAAATCCAAAACATTTCGGTCGACGGGCGCTCGCCGGCTACTCCTTCTGCTTCGCAAGAAGACGGTAATACTAACGCCAGTTAGTATTAAAATCGACCTCGCCGTTTCTTTACCCGGAAAGTAAGGTAAGGTTTTGATTTTTCTCAAGCTAGCTACGCACCTGTTGCTAGCTAGCTTCCCCTTACTACCAACACCACGGTAGCGAGGACGCTTTTCTTTTTCTCTCTCACGGAGGAGAAAAGGATTAGAAGTATATTGACACACCAGTCAATATTCTTTGAGAACAAAGGACCCACACCGTCCCTTTTTCTCCGGATTAAGGACGGGTTGGTAACACTTTTCTCTCAACGACGTATCTGTTACGAGTGGGTCCTCTCCACGCCACGAGGCGAACAAGATGGACGCCTCTCTGCCGTGAGACTGGGTTGCCATAACACAACAAATAGAGACTCAGAGGGGAAGAGACGTGACATCTCAGCTGGCTCTAAGGAGCATACAGCGGGAGATGCTCGCGACATCTGCTTGGGTTTCTCAAGACAGTTACACGGAGCTAAAGACTCCAAGTCACCGTCACCCCCCTCGCTTCTCGGGCTATCTGTATTCACAAGCCCGGGGAGAGTCAACCCATATTCTGGAGAGAGAGATTCTCTCTCTCCTAGAAAGGAGGGTTTTATCTATAATGCCCGCCGAGCAGAGTCAGATTACGCAGACAAATGTCCTCGTAAAGCACCTGCTCAACATGGGTCTCATAATAAAACTAAACCCCGTGCGCCACGGCGTGCGGAGAGTATTGGTTATTATGAAATGCGTAGTGGCACGACGCCACTGGCCGCACCCGACTTTTCTAGTATGGGGCGCGCCTACGGGTGCTGTCCTTTCACGGAAGGTGGTCACCACGGACGCATGTCTGACAGGCTGATAGGGTATTTACGAAGGTCGCCCGTTGAGGGGTCTCTGGAGCAGAGACCTCCAGCGGGCGCACGTAAATCACCCGGAGCTTTTAGCGGTGTTCCCCACCCTAAAATGCTTTCTGCCTTCTCTCAGAGGACACCATGTCCTCGTGAGGACAGACAACACGACCACAGTATCGTGTATGAACCGCCAAGGGAGGTTGCGTTGTCTCCAGTCGCACACTGGCACACAAACTTATCCCTTGGAGCGGCAGACGTCTCCTCTCTCTGAGAGCGACGCATGTACCAGGAGTGATGTACCTCGGGACAGAACTACTGTCCAGAGGTGCACCACTCTATGCAGACTGGACTCCACATCCAAGGATCGTGAGTCCGCTGTGGGTGCGTTACGGCAGAGCCGCGTTAAATCTGTTCGCATAAAGAGAAAATGCTCAATGACAGCTGTTCTCTTTAATGCACGATTTAAACGCACCGTTAGGCGTGGACGCACTCGTACACGATTGACCTCCGGGTCTTCTGTACGCGTTCCCACCCCTGGCTCTGATACCCCCAACTCTGGCCAGAGTGAAGGAGCAACGCCACACACTTATCCTGATGGCTCCGCATTAGCCCGCAACATACGGGCTGGCGGAGATATATCAGCTGTTGTGCGGGCAGCCATGGCAGCCCCCCTCTACGCAGGGACAGATTGTCTCAGGTGGGGGGGGCGATCCTTCATCCACGCCCAGAGCGCGGGGCACTATGGGCCTGACCCGTGAGTCGTACAATCTGAATACAGTGGGACTCCCTCAGAAGGTGATAAACACTATTCAGAGTGCGAGAGCTTCCTCCACCAGGTCTCTTTATGACTGTAAGTGGAGGGTGTTTGAGGAGTGGTGCCTTCAAGAAGGACACATCTCCTTTCAATGTCCTGTCGGGGTGATTTTATCATTTCTACAGGACTTGATCGATAAACACAGAGCTTTCTCCACGATCAAGGTGTACCTGGCTGCTATTGCTGCATGCCATGTGGGCTTTGAGGGTAAGACGGCTAGCCAACATCCTTTGGTCTGCCGTTTTATGAAGGGAGCTCGCAGGCTCCTCCCTGTCTCCAGGTCACTGGTGCCCTTATGGGACTTGGCAGTGGTTTTAAATGGGCTCAGAATGACCCCATTTGAACCCCTGGAAGGAGCTGACATGAAACATCTGTCAATCAAGACAGTGCTGTTACTGGCCCTGGCATCCGCCAAACGGGTCAGTGATATTCATGCGCTGTCTGTACATCCTTCATGCACTCAGTTCGCCCCAGGGCAAACGAGAGTGTTGTTGAAGCCCAACCCTGCCTTTACACCAAAGGTGGTTGGTTCGTGTACCCCAATTGACATTGAGGCATTTCCTCCACCGCTGGTTTCCTCCGGGGAACAGCAGCAGGATCTGTTGTGTCCAGTCCGTGCTTTACGCACATATATGGACAGATCAAAGGAGCTTCGTCTTAATGACCAACTCTTTGTGTCCTGGGCTAACCCTCACAAGGGCAAGCCTGTTACTAAGCAACGGCTCTCCCACTGGATTGTGGAGGCAATTGCTTTGGCCTATACGAGTCAGAGTTTGCAAGCACCTTCGGGTCTGCGGGCTCACTCGACTCGGGGCCTGGCTACATCCTGGGCTTTGTTCAAGGGTGTTTCCATCCAAGACATCTGTGCAGCGGCGAGCTGGTCCTCGCCGCTCACTTTTGTCCGCTTTTACAGGCTAGACGTCTCCGCTCCAAGCGTGGCCCGAGCAGTGCTGGGCACCTTGTTGAGTCGGGACTCTACCTGTTAAGGTTCTGTTTGGTTGGTGGTTTTCGAGATAAGCTCGTCTGGCAATACGGGAGCTACAATTTCCCATAGTGAGACATCGAACGGAGTGTTATGAATGAGAACTATAGGTTACTTGCGTAACCCCAGTTCTCAGAGTAACATGAAGTGAGATGTCTCACCAGACGGCCCTCCTTGCTATGGTGAAGCGAGAAGAGGTGCTTATTTTGAATGATGCATGCGTCGTGGCGCAAGCTACTTATAGGGGGTGATTCCCTGACGCTGACGTCAAGATCACCAGCCAATCAGGATTGGCGTAATGAGATTGATGCTTCTGTTTGCTCCGCAATGAGGCGCATCCCATAGTGAGACATCTCACTTCATGTTACTCTGAGAACTGGGGTTACGCAAGTAACCTATAGTTTTACACACCAAAATAACGTTAACACAGAGTAAACGTTTGCTAATGGAGAGTCTATTTTGTCCAATAAAAAGTTCATGACTATCGATAAAAAATATATATCAATAAACCTATTGTTCATTTTCGCGGTATTCCCCACACATTGCCAGTACACTATTACTGTAATATTTACACTTACCCATGCCCAAATGGATCCTTGTTGTTGTCTTTGTATTCTTCTTCTTCAGAAGAGTGGAAGACTTCAGGTTCTGAGGCTCTATCTTCACTGCTGCTAGCGAAATAAATCTCTAGCGAAGTCGGCAACTGTAATGTGTTTCTCTGTCTCTCTCTCTCTCCTCAAAGACGTAAACTGATGGGAGGCACGTGGTTTATGTTTTGTTTACTTGGTGGGTAGGTCCTTAGTGATTTCTCGATGTCCATTGGTCATTTCAGACCTTGATGGCTGCCGGCCGAGATTTCCTTGACGGACACACGAATCCACCAATCCCACACAGTGTAAAGTCAAGCTGCTTTGAGCGGCAGCTGTGCCCTGGTTACAGTCTCACAGGAGATACCGCTGGAAAGCTACTCTTCCAGCGATTCCGCGGATATCTGAATCATATTTCTACTCTTTATAATCGAAAATATATGATTAATTACGTAAAATTACCGGCGCGTCCACCGACTCCAGAGGGTTAAAGCCACTATGTTTAAATATTAACTTTAAAGGACCAATTGGGCTGCAACACACAGTGTGAAAGGTGGGTTTTTCCCAAATATAAACTGTCTGAAACTTTTGTATGACTTCCTTTCTAAACAGTAAAATAAATGCAATACATGTCTTTGAAAATATGAATTTTATGAATTAACAATAATGAACATCTATTATTTAAAATCAGATAACGGTTTCATGAATATGATAATTTTCTAGATCTAGGATTAGGCAGCAAAAACGCTTTTAGCAAATTAAGGAATACATATTTCTCTTTTATTTTCTCCAAATTAATATCGCAATTATTTTGTCATCATCTTATTATTCTGTTGTACTTTGACACCATTGTGTCCTTCTGGATAATTCCTCCGCCTCTTTGCAACAATGTCAAACAGTGATGGAATTTTAGGCCACATTGTTCTCCAAGGTGTTGGAAAAACTCTCTCTCAGCAAAACTGCAGCTGTGTCACAAGCAGGCAGGAACAGGCGGATAGGAGACTTTTTCAACAACTAAATAAGCTTTTTATCAAGAACAAGATTAGGGCAACTTGAAATGAAGACAGACAAAGATCAGGTGAACCATGTTATAAGACATATTTGCGCCAGAGCAGCTCTTACATCCTTTAGCAAAGCCAAATGAACCAAATGAGCATTGACAACTGAGTAGCTATTTCCTTAAATTTGAATCAGGTTTTCATTTGTTACTGATTTTAATACATGATAATGTGTAGGTAACAACATATAAGCCCTGAATTTAAATACAAGTAAAGGTTACACTCAGGCATGTGGATTTGTCCGTTGTTCAGGGTGGGTGACTTGCACAGGATCAACTCCACATCGACCAAATAAAAATTATAAGTCTATTCTGAACAGGTATTCCATCTCGTCTGGCTTAAGTGGATTTTCCAGCAGTACAGTGACCCAAAACGTGCATCAAAGCTGTGCCAGGACTATCTTAAATCCAGAGTCTCCTAACTGCTTCCCCACCAAACACATGTGGGAGAGTTTGATAAGTGAAAAGGCAAGGCACACTGCAGCATCCTACACACAATGTGAATTCTCACAACCTGCAATATTGTGGAAGCAAGGTGTTGAAGCCAGCTGTGAGCTATGAGCTGTGAAAAGTACAGAGAACTACAACTTTTAAAGAAAAGTTGTATTTTATCAGAAATAATAAGTATGCATCAACATCTATATCCCACAGGAACATGACATGTAAATAAGACCATGATGCAATTAGCACTTTCCACTTTTCACATCTACATTTCTTCCATAATGGGTAGAACGACCAAATGTGATAACAAGATGCCGATTCCATGAGTCTTCAGTAATTCATCTTCTGAATGAGCTTCCTGAAAGCAGATGACAACACGGCTTCAATTTCATTTGCAACACCTGGAGACCATTATAGTCATACGTATGGTAATTGCATTTTTATGTTCATGCCAAATTTAACCTGAAGATAATCTTCTTCATAAGTGCTTGTACGTACAGACCTCTCAGGTAAATAGGCGAGAGTGATTATCATATGTTTATTACTGAGATTTATCTTCAAGAACTGACGTATAAAACAAAAATAAGGGATTCACTTAGCGCATTTCTGATGTGGGAAGAAGCCTTCACAGAAGCTAGTGTTTACAGATCATCTTTTTTTATCAAGGGTACATTGTTATTTTTTTCTCATGAAGACTTCTTTTAATGTCTTTATTTTCAAATATGGAATATTCACGTAATTGTTTTGAAGCATTATTTCAAATGTATAAATCCCCTTAAATTCACAATTTAAATGCAGTCCAATTATCAATAACAAGAACCCACTGTGGAAAGGCGAATAAATGCCTCTAATGGACGATTTCAGTACGTTGGATGTTATTCCCGAAATAAAAGTTAAGCACCCCTGCTGTCGAAGTCTAAATATAAATGGCTTCTTCCTCCAATCTCTTATGTTATCTCGAGCTCTGAGGGACACATGAAGGCGGCTTACTGTTCTTTCTTTGCCAACTGCATTTCAAAGATAGAATTATTAAGATTATTCACACTTTTACTCCAACCCTGCATTGTATGCGTGAAACATTGCCAAGTAGCGGCTCCAGTTGTGTGAAAGGATATGTGTTGCTTTGTAATCTCATAATCAAATGCTGAAATATTCAATACATTTGTCATGTTTTCCTCTCTTTTAAGTGCAATACTGTGCAATACAGACAGACATGGGGTATCATTGTTTTTGTTTTAAGCAAGAAAGATAATTTAGTGTAGTAATAATGGTCAATTTAGCAGAAAACCATTGATGTGGAGATCCTTTTCTATTATGTATTCTTGTGAAGCACTTTGTGATCTTGCTTTATGAATGGTGCTAAATTAAATATATTGTACTAATTTACTTTAGAAAAGACAGTCTGTATTGATCTGTCCCTTTGTCCAACAATAACAGAACAAATTCAAACATTTATTTTATGTCAGTACTGATACTTCAATTAGAACCATTGATGCTTAAGCAGTTAGCGAAGAAAGTGGATCTGGAAGGACACTTTCATTTGAAAATGTTGCAGTCTACTTAATGTCTAACACTAGGCTTTAATAATTTAGCTAAACTGTGCAGAGAAATATCAGGTGTGACGGGTTAGAGTTGCAATATCGCATACACCATTCCGTAAGGGGATTCGTGCTGAGACACTCATTTTGGAAATTGGAAATACAATATTGGTCTGAAACATTATATGAAGGTAAAATGTAATTAAGTGTGTCTAAGCCAGGGACAATGCAACTGCCACCAATGCACCAGGTGGCTAGAATTGGACAAATAAGCCACAGAAATAATCCCAGTATCATTTTCAGCCACAGCATCCTCCCTACTCGCATCGAATTGCATCCCCTTATATTTGTCCTTTTTTCTTAACATGCCCTGTCTTTCATTCATTTGTAACCTTTGCCTCATCTTCTCTATCTCTGAGTTATCACCGTATTATCTATAACCTTGAGGCCATCTTGTTTCCAGATATGGGTCTGTACACTCTTATCTCAATCTTGGGATTGCCCATTAAAGAACTCTGTTATATGAAGCAGGTAATGTGCACAGCAGGCTGTGATGAAGTGGCAAGAAGAGGCTAAATCTCTGTTTAGCCACCTACACTTTTTGGTCTTAAGAGCCATTATACTCGAGAGGAAAGAAATAAATGCTCCTTCGCACAGGAAACTCAGAGTTGAGGGTCGATTGTGAAAATCCCCATTAGACATTTCTTCTGAATGAGTAGACATGATTATATTGCATGACCATGAACAGTTGTTATGCCACCTAGGTTTTTTCCAAATCTCCTTTTTTACCCTTATGGTTATACAAGGCAGAAAATGCACATTATTTTTCTTTTCTTCAGGTTCCCCATCTCTATCTGTCTGAGTGAAATATTACTGATTTAGCTGATAATCACTGACAAATAGGGACCTTTACGGATGTATTTGGGTAGCATCAAACCCACATAAAAGATATATTTTGATCAAACTTTTTAGCTAATTTGTATTATTTTATGTATATTCTATTGTAAACTGCAATATCTGACTTGGATAGTCTTTTTGTTGATTACTGATTCATACTGAAGTGACAAATACACAGCGGCACAAGCTGAGGAGTGCTATTTGGAGTTAATGGTACATGTGTGGGTCACTTTAGCTGAGCACCCATAAGGAGGGTCTGAGCTCCTATGAAAGCAGTGAAATCATACATCTGTGGGGGTCGCTAATACATTACCAACAACCATTATTTTAATCACAAATAATGCATGTGTCAATGTAATGAGTATTATTTACATTAGCGAGGTAAATAGGCTAAAATAAAAACATGTTTTCCAAAAGAACAACGCATCGCATTCTCTCTTGAATGACAATATGCCTGCACTTCACCTCCAAGGTGTGCAATACATTATTGCTCAATCTATGCCTGCTGTGAGCTGCGCGAGCTGAGATGATGTATGATGTGGAGGGAGGCGTGTGGTACAGTGGTTTGTGCGTTGGTGTTCGGATCAGGCGGTCACAGGTTCAAGGTGTGTGTGTGTGTGTGTGTGTGTGTGTGTGTGTGTGTGTGTGTGTGTGTGTGTGTGTGTGTGTGTGTGTGTGTGTGTGTGCACACGTTAGTTTTAAAGAACTCCATACAACTCAGATTATAACTCGAACACTGGAAGTAAACCATTTATATATTCATACATTGCTTTGCTCTTGCACCACTACAGCTAAGTTATCATGTGAAGTGTTTTATATCTAGTAGTGCTACGTGTTTGAGTGGGTCACTTATTGTGCAAATGTACAAGGACGCAACCAAGGTTAACTACCTTGCAGGCTCATCTAAAAGAAGACTGAAATCTAACAAACGATGATGTGAACAATGCACAATTATAGCATATTCAATCAAAACCGTTGCAGATGAGGAATTAAAGAGTTTCAACCTGTTTGTTATGTCCCAAAGACACACAATAAGCTTTTTGTTGAGTCAACAAGGGTAAGGCAACTTTTAGGGTTATGCACATACAGTATTGTCTGCACCGGAACAAACTGGTGGGGTGGGGATAGAGGACGGGCTCTGCGGTCTCCTGTGTTGACACACTTTTTATGTCCAGCCATCCACCCTTCCTTTTTCCCTAAGACATTGTGCCACAGTAAAACGTCCCACTTCCTCTGCCTATGGCACCGACAGACACTGTGCTATTGTTTTTTGCTGAGGACACTCATTTAATCCTTTCAACGGATTATACAATGCCATCCCTTTTCCAATTTTTAAAACCAAAGCCCTAACTTAAGTAAAGTATTAGGATTCTACGAGAGGAGTTTGACCTTTTTTTTATGTCCTTATCTGGTTGTTCGTATTTTATTGTCCCTTGGCCTCTTTTCCTGTCTCAAACAATGATGCCCGTGGTGCCTGGAAGCACTTGGCATCAATGCCCCCAGAGAACAAAAAACTGTTTGTGACAATAGCCTTTGTTTATGTCTGGATTTATGGAGACACTCTTTACTGAATATAAAGGTTTATAGATTTAATTCGTATTTGACTGGTTGCTAATGCTGAAGGAGAGGTAAAGAGTGCTGCGGGGGATGACTCACTTCTTCTGCTGCAGTTGTTATACTTTAACATTTTTAACGTGTAGAGCACAGGTTTATTGCAAGATAACATGGCAATAATAGTCATTATTGATATTGCCATCTTTAACTTTTGTCATCTTTGCAAGTTGGAATCAAGCGGCAAACTCTGGGGCAGAGCCGGGAAGCCCATAAGGAAGTGCCACAAACTGCAGTTCATCTATTGAACGATAGGGAATGGCTGCAGAAAGGAGCCATTTCCATAGACCCCCCATGTTAAAATGCCCAACTTTACAGCAGAAAAAAACATGTTTCTACCCCTGGATGCAATAAAAAAATATTCTGGATATAGTTAGATTCCACCTTCATGACAATGGATTGGGGAGTGACTTTTTTTATAACGCACCCCTTTTAGTTATATTAGGTCTTAATGTTTTTGCATAAATTAGGGCGTGGTCAGCTTGAGTGACAGGTCTCTGCGGTGACTGCTGCTTCTAGCTTTCTGTCTCTCTGCTAGCTCTGTTAGCTCTGTTAGCTCCTGGATGCTACAGGGGCTCAGCTGCGATGCTGATCCGGGGAACACCACTTGAACTCGGACGTGTTTGTTGTGTTTGGTGCCTGGTGGAGTATTCTTCATTTAAATATCAGACTTATCTTAGGCCGCCTCTTTGCCCTTATTTGGATCAGGCTGGAGCAGGCGGGAGTTCTGACGTCACTGTCGAGACGGCAGCGGCCGACTCCGCCTACTAAGGGCTTCTCAGCAACTCTGCAGAAACCTATGGGTGACGTCACGGACACTACGTCCATTTATATTATAGGCCTACAGTCTATGGTTGGAATATGGTAATTTAATACTATTGTAAGGGTGAACATTTAAACAAGCATTTAAGAGAATAATATTGTGTGTTACTTTCTCTGCTACTGACTGACAGCATCTGCCGGAGATGTTTTAGGAAATAATTATCAATTATCTGCTGCTTTTCTGCCGTCTGAACGTTTTAACTACCTCGTACCTCCCGAATCGAAGTCACTGGCATATGTGGAAGCTTTAATGTAGGCATCAAAGGATATGTATTTTGAAGTTCAACACATGACCTGACTGCATCCTGTGTGCATGCTGTGCGCAGAAAACACTTGAAGCCAAACCATAATGAACACATCTTAGACTTCACAGCAAAGGAGACCACGACTGTGAGTCGATGCCTCAGCATTAAACTGAGTTCTAAAGCTTAAAACTGAAATAATACATAAAAAAAAGTTTGACATATGTTTGACGTGTTTGGTTTGCCTGCAGCCACTGAGAACACAACTGAAGGTGCTTATTGACTATAGAAGTCAAATCTTTGTGTTCAGTCGATGCACAACAAAGGCTGTGCTGAGTAGAAATGCAAGAGGAAGGTAGTGCTACCAGAAACGGTGTGAAGGACATGCATTTGCATTTTACTAGAGCTAAGCTAAAGCTGTGAGGGTCATATTTCACCCCATCTGTCATTCCCTCTGCATCATATGTTTGAAATCAGTTTTGCACTTTGAGTGAGAACGCTGCTCTCTCGCTGTGAAATCTGTTGGTATCCGTGCTGAGGGGAAATTGAGTTTGGAGAGAGAGGCGAGATGCAAGTGTTCATTTTTAGAATAGGTGTGAAGATTAAATTGACTAAAACTACTTTTTATAAATGTCATTGTCCAGTATTTTGGGCTTTAGAGGTCAAAATGACACACCACCAACTCTGAAAGAGGGATTTTGTAACGTCTGATTAAACAACATATAACTACTCTGATCTTGAAAGAACTTTACGCATCAAACTGATGTCCACAATCACGTTTATTCTCTTTGTAGCGGCAATAACTCCCTATGAGTTAGCTGCTGAGAGGCTAAAAAATGCTCTTTGCTGTGACGCGTTCCATGTAAGAGTCCGTAGTCATTTGTAGTCCATGGTGTTTAATAAAGATGAAAACAAACAATATACAACTCCAGACCTGACGGTCAACAGAAAGTATCGGAGGAAATTCACCCTCTTCCTACATCATATCCTCTCAACCGGCATCCAACAGGTGACTAAATACCAATAAACCACACCCACGTGACCATTGCCGGAAGTGATAAACAATAAGAATTAAACGCGATGCAAACAGAAATACAAGATAATAATACAAATAATAAGTAAGGCAAAAACAAGCATTTTGGCTCCTACACTCCAGCCCCTAATTATTATATAACAATTTATAATAATTATTCAAAACTAATTACAATAAAGCACTGTATATTCTAATAATATGCAGATCATCATGTTTTAAATCCAGTATTCATATATCAGTATACAAGCAATCAAGTCTGCTGTGTGTAGTATTGTGAGTGCAGGGTGCAAACATAGTCACTGTATGCAGGGGCCAAGGAGCAAGGTGAAAAATGGAAAATGATTTAGACATGGCAAAAATGTCTCTGCCTCATGAAAAAGGCGTACTTGGCTGAGGGGTATATTCAGAAAGCCACTATTTGTCTTCATCTGAATCCCAAGTACAAGTCCTTTTTTCCTTGTCCTTTTCCAATCTAATGTGATTGGTCCTTCCAATAGTTTGGCAGATTTTAAGACTGGATCCCGGAACCGCTGATTTCCCATGGAAAGTCTCTGGATGTCTCTGCTACCTTCAGGATAGTGCATCTTAAATTGATGTTTCCACAGCATATCCACTTTCATTACAAATGTCCTTCTAGCACCCATCACTGACTCTGAGAGGTTGCAGTCCTCTTCACCGGCCCCAGTAAGGCCACTTGTATGCAAAGAGGCTGGTTCTTTTCTGTACATCTTAGTTTCCTTTGTTTCTATGTCATATTTAATTTGTCCCGCTTTCATGGTTGCAAATGTGCTTTCTACTGGATGAGGTTGTGACTCGAGTGTTATGGTAGATGTGATGATTTCAGTGTCAGCTCTGTCCTTGGTTGTTATTGTTGATGTTTTTAGATTAGCTACACTGTGCTCTGGAATGATTGGTGCAGATGTATAACTTGTGGCTGGGGTACAAAAGGATCTGTTTTGATATGAAGGGTTTTCTTTTCCTTGAGTCCGTTTCCAAAATATGACTGCTTGCCATCAGATCCTGTAGTGCAGCTACTCGGAACACTGGATTTCTTTGATGCAGCAAGAACCTTCATTTTAGCCATGGTGGCGGCGATGTCTCCTTCTAGGTCCAGTTGTTCTCTTCTTCTCCTCAGCTTATGTTCCTGTTTTTCTAAAGCATGTTTCTTTTGAAGTAGATTTTGTAAAACCATCAGGGCGGCCACTTCCGCCTGAGCTTTTATATAAGCAGATGCAGTTCTTGATAGGCTTACTCTGGATCTTGAGCCATGAAAAGTAAATGTGCTAGTTCTGTTTCCAATATTTAACACACTGTCCACGCCATCCTCATTTTCGTTGTTGTCACTCATTTTGCATGTTCCAATATGCACAACAGTATTCACTAATGCCAATCTTGTCTCTGACGTGGTGCCTGATCAGTGATCACAGCTGTGCATGTTACAAACAATTCCGGAAATCCAAACCTTCGCCGATGTCGGCATAACCAGCACGCACAAAACAGGCCAAATAACAGTCCCCAATGGACTAACGGCAGCACTTCCAAACTGTGTTCCAAAATAAAAAAATACACAGAATTAACGCAATTGTGCCTACCGCCTCAACTGGCTGTGATGTGCTCCAGTCAATCAGTTTCCGCCTGCGGCCACGGTGAATTGTGGCTTTTCCTTTCCACTTCGCCGAGGGGGAAACTGTCTGTGTTCCAACTCCGTGATCCCGAACGTCCTGGCTTCGTCTGCTTAGGATCCGGTCCATTCCGTCGCGTCTTCGATGCGGCGATCCATTTTCTGTTGACTAATTGTAGCAGCAATAACTCCCTATGAGTTAGCTGCTGAGAGGCTAAAAAATGCTCTTTGCTGTGACGCGTTCCATGTAAGAGTCCGTAGTCATTTGTAGTCCATGGTGTTTAATAAAGACGAAAACAAACAATATACAACTCCAGACCTGACGGTCAACAGAAAGTATCGGAGGAAATTCACCCTCTTCCTACATCATATCCTCTCAACCGGCATCCAACAGGTGACTAAATACCAGACGTGGGACCAAGTCATTGTTTTGCAAGTCCGAGTCAAGTCTCAAGTCTTTGCGCTCAAGTCCGAGTCAAGTCTCAAGTCATTGTTTTGCAAGTCCAAGTCAAGTCTCAAGTCAGGATGGGCAAGTTCAAGTCAAGTCCAAGTCCTAAACTTTGACAAAACGAGTCATAAACAAGTCATTATGTGTTTTTCACCAAATGTAATGACATCGATCAACAGAATAATACTTAATAATCAAACAGCTCTTTATTAGTCACATTAATAATTTAATAATCCATTTTCTCTCTGCTGGTAAAGTAACGTGTGTTTTTCTAATTTAAGGCAGGGTTTCCCACACATAGACTATACCTGGGCGGGCCTGGGCAGGCTGTGAGTTCAAATCCCGCCAGGAACACCACCACTAGTGTGCCCTTGAGTAAGGCACTTAGCCCTCAGTTACTCCAGGGAGAATGTCCCTGTAATCGGTCATTATAAGTCGCTTTGGATAAAAGCGTCAGCTAAATGAAATGTAATGTGATTAGTAAAATATGCATGAATAAATAAATAAAAAGTTAACTAGGTGAAAAAAGGTAAGATACACTTTTAAAACTTGTTGAGAGAAAACTAGTCTTTGCTGCTGCCTCAAAGAGGAGCAGGGGGGAGAGGAGGGAGACAGGACAGGAGAGGAGGGAGACAGGAGAGGCTGATTCAGGAGCACAGACACACTCACAACTATAAATGAACCAAAAATAAATTAACAAGTTTCAGTGTTTTTTTCATATTGGAAATGGGATGTTGTTGGTTATGGCCTTGATTTTATGATTATTGAAATGTATACAGTTCTGTTTAATATAGGTGTTTCCATAGATCTAGTCTCTTTATTTTCCCCTCAAAATGCACCAGATTGATGCATTTAACTCCAAAACAAAAAATAAAATCTTACCGGGGGGGCATGCCCCTGGACCCCCCTAGAGGATTTGAGGTCGACCCCCACTAAAAATCACATGGATAGGTTCCTAAATACATTAATAAATACATTTATTTTTTTTTAAATAGTATCCCATTTCCATATGTTCATGTGTGGGTAGTAGATTTAAACTATAGGGCTATCATTATGGACCCTGCCTGTACCTGTACCTGTTCGCTCTGCCATCGCGTGAAGGGTCTGCTAACAAGCGACCAACAGAAAGGTTAATGTTGTTGCACGTCACCTCAACCCCCCCCCGCTACCACCACCACCCCCCAAAGTATATTTCAGATCTGTGGGAAACACTGGCAGTTAATGGACCAGCACCAGAGGCATTCCCATACACACAGGCGTTGGAGCTGTTCTTCATGAAATCCCAGAAGGATGAAGTGCTCTGACAAACAGTGCCATCTTTGCGCAAAATGATTATACCGGAATGAAAAGTCAATAAATAATGTTGTTAAAACTTTTTTTTTAACAACCCCCCTCCTTGCCACCACCCGCCCAAGTATATTTCATATCTGTGGGAAACACTGAGAGGGATCAGTAAGGTGAGGCTACCGTGACGGTTTGATTCAGAAGGAGTTTCATTGATAAGATCCCTGATGTTGAGGTAACCAGAATGTTTATTTCCACTGTGTACAACATGTTATAAGGGACCCACGATCTATCTTTATGCAAGGGATAATGTGCAGCGAGGCGGGGAAAAGAACACCTGCATCTAGATCCCTCTGCAGGTGGTACTTTAAGTATATTTTGATGCTAATACTTTTGTACTTTTACTTGTAACATTTTGAATGCAGGACTTTTTATTGTACAGGGTTCCTGCAGGTTTCGCCAACTCAAATTTAAAACTTTTTAACACCACTTTGAATAGAATTTAAGACCTATTTCACGGCAATAAAGTATGAAGGAAAATGTATATAAAGAAGAAATACGTCCCATAATCACTTACAAAGTAAATGTATTCATGTTCAACATAAGAACAATGACTGAACACAACAGCATAACAGTACAGAACTGTGTTAGCGTGTTAGACAAAAAGTGTGTATGTGTGTGTGTGTGTTAGGGCTGTGCAATTAATCATATTTTAACCGCAATTACGATTTTGGCCTGCCACAATTACGAAAACAACATAATCGGAAAAAACGATTATTTTGCTTTGCTAGGTTGTGACAGTGCACCACAACATATTTGATCTAATTATTTTTTTAGTAATGTATCATTTATTTAATTAATTTTTGTATTGGTTTTTCAGTGGAATTATACGTTCAGGGTAATCAACAGTTAAAAAGATACTGTTCAAATTATTATCTGTTTTAAAGTTCAATAAATGGATGTTTTCAAAGTCAATGAATAATCGTATTTAATAATCATGATATTAATTATTGACCAACATAATCGTGATTATTGCCATAATCGAGCAGCCCTAGTGTGTGTGTGTGTGCGTGTGCGTGTGTGTGTGTGTGTGTGTCTCTGAGAGAGAGTGACAAGAGCTATATTCAGAGCTCTGCTGCCTTGGCTACAATCTTTCATCGTTGCTGTTGTATGATTGGTGTTTAGCTACGGTATTTAGCGTCTACAGCACCTCCGCTTTTAGGGTTGACGTAGACCCAAACTTCGCACGGAGGTCCCGGGAGCTGCTGCTGCACTAGCTAGCGCTACATTAGCTAACGCTGCACTAGCTAACGCTACATTAGCTGCTGCTGCACTAGCTAACGCTACATTAGCAAAACAAACACTAATTTATTTTGCAAAAGGTGCAGCGGGCTTCAAACCCTAACCCTCCACTGGTTTCAACCAAGCACTAAATTAGATGTTTTCCAACCAAATACGGTTGAACTTACACTTCCCCATATTTATTTGTAAGTAGATTCGAAGATAGGCTACATGAGCTGAAGCTTGGTTGATAGGTTACTAGCTGGGTGTTCTCCAATAAGGGGCCGGGAGAAACAAAGTTAGTTATTACTGGTTCCATGTTGATTTAATTCAATACAAATTGTTGGGGGGACTGAAAGGCTATTACCGTACTGGTTAATTGCAGCCCGGACATTTTCCCCAAAACACATTTAGACGCTATCGCAACGCAGAAGTACCTTTCAAATCCGATAATTTTTAAGACCTTCTGAATCATATTTAAGACCTTTTTAAGGCCTTAAATTCTGATTATCAAATTTAAGACTTTTTAAGACCCCGCGGGAACCCTGATTGTAACTTTTTTTAAATTGTCTGAACTTCTCCCACCTCTGACAATAAATCCTGAGTGGTTACCAAAACAAAACCCTGCTCTGAAGGTTATTTTCATTTTACAAATCCTGCACTCAGCTTTGCTTTCTCCAATATCATTGACAAGCAGCCATATGCTGCTTCTTTTTTCGGTTTTCACTCATTTCTTGACTTTTTCCGACGCGCTTGCATTTAAATCCGGCTCCCAGTCTCCCCGTCGCTCTGTGCAGCTGGCCTGTACCACTACACATGCTGTGCCCCCCACCCTTCTTTCACATAATGGTATGACCTAGTGTGTCCTTGCATATGATTGGCCGCATGGTGGCCCAGCTAAATAAAGACCCGCCCCTGCCTGCAAGGATTCTCAGCAAGAGTAGGAGCGGCTGAAGATTCTGCTTTCCCCAACGGGAGTCTTCTCTTCTAGCGGCAGCTCGCGATCGGCGTGTTGGAGACCTCTGAATTAAAGTATCAAGTCACCTCAAGTCAGAAGGCTCAAGTCCAAGTCAAGTCCCGAGTCATTGGTGTTCAAGTCCAAGTCAAGTCGCAAGTCTTTTGTGATGTTGTCAAGTCGAGTCTCAAGTCATAAAATGTGTGACTCGAGTCTGACTCGAGTCCAAGTCATGTGACTCGAGTCCACACCTCTGCTAAATACCAATAAACCACACCCACTTGACCATTGCCGGAAGTGATAAACAATAAGAATTAAACGCGATGCAAACAGAAATACAAGATAATAATACAAATAATAAGTAAGGCAAAAACAAGCATTTTGGCTCCTACACTCTTCTTTGTACAATCATGAAACACCATGAAAACGTGTTCGCCTAGTAGACCAGCAGTAGAGTTATCACATCATCGACACTTTTAGCGCCCTTTTACTCTCTCACAAACACAATATAAACATCCAGGGCTAGAGGTCACATTGACTTCCGGAAAGACAACTCTTATCATTTTTACAAAATAAAACAAAGTTCAAGCATACATTAAACACTCTTCAAAAAATACAAAACAATAAATAAGGGACCTTTGAGCGTCAGCTACAACAACCACTATGGTGACAAGTTCGAAATACAACACCCAGCATTGTCGAGAACACAGCACAATCAACTTCTAAGATTTCTCAAAATATATCACAACTGACAATACCATAAAAGGTTGCATAGCCTCATGATTTGAAGAATGGTACATTTTATCGTTTAGTATCTCTTATTTCCGTTTCAATAGAAAAAAACGGTTTGTGTCCACATTTTCTTGGTCTCGCTTAAAGGTCTGGAAATAACCGTTATGACCAAATAAAGATATTACATGTAGGAGGGACTGTATCTCAGCTGTGAGGACTCATTTGCCCTCATACTCTCTCCTGCATACTCAAGACTATGACTGGATCGGAGACCACTTCAGCACCCCAGTCTCATGCTGTCAGCATTGAAGAGGTGGAAGTAGTTTATTGAAATGAGTTGTGGTCACCGAAGCCTGAGGCTAGAGTTCATATGCAGAGCCCTGACTGTGCCCTGGGTTGTATTGGAAGACGGCCCTGCAGCTGTTGATGCTACCTAACTCTTTTTTTACTTGTTCTTGTCATGCTGCCAACACAAAATGCACAGGGTATAATTTCCCATTGAGACCGTGGCTATCTCAAAGCAACAGCTTCACTTTCAGAATATCTCTTGCATAAAGCAGGGACAATCGAGTTATGGTTGAGTAGAAAATTGGTTGAATTAATTCCTCTACTTATTGGAATGTATTATGCGTTTGCAGTTGTTACATTTTTTTATTTTAGGAATTATATACACCTGTTTTTTAAGGATAAATTATAACAGTATAGTCAGAGATGGTGTTTGTAAAATGTTTTCCTGCTTAATGTAAAAAGTTAATTTGCCTAGTCGGGTTTCTTCCTCTTTTGTTTGGACATATTTGAAACATACACACAATTATTGTAAATGCTAAACAATCACAAAACAATTATTATGATATGCCAAACTTCCCAAAAGACTTACGTAAAAATACATTAAAAGAATAACGCATAATACGTTTCAATGTGTGTATATATTATGTTCCTCTAAAGGGTGGTATTCGTATAGAGAATAAACAACGATAATAACCATTAGCGTCTTTCCGCTGGACGGTATAAAGCGGTATAGTTTAATGTGCTCCATAAAGTGACCCACACATGTACCATTAACACCAAATAGCACTCCCAGCAATTCCATTACTTTTAAACCATACTTGCCCTGCTAACCTTCATTGATATCCACATGCTTGCACACACAAAAAAGAAAAATATGCAAAGGTACATTTAGGAGACACCTTTGCACACACACTGTTCGAGGTGAAACAGTACATTGTTTTAAAATACATCTGAGCTGTAAACACATACGCTCTGCATGAGCTGATTAATTCTGGCAGTGTCCCAGCAAGGAGCCCCGTAATAATGTAACACAATGTATTACTTACAGAAAGGTGCACGCTGATGAATCTTTTAAAGCCATGGAGGAAATGATTCAGCCAGACCAGCAGCAATAACCACACAGTATTTATGTACAGTACAGTGAGCCTCCTTTATGCCACACTAGGACGCAATGGAGATAAAAAGGGCTTAATGTGAGACCGTTATTCTTGCGCAGTAGTGTAAGTCAAGTGTGTGTAAGTAACTTTGCTCACCCCGAGGGTAAAAGGGCATGGCAGCGTCAGAGAATGGGCTCTTGTCCCTTCAGTGCTTCTACTCTAACCAGGCATGAGACATTTGCCCTGACTGCTACCCACCCTTACACATGGTCACCACAAGTTAAGTGACCAATTCCAATGCATCGCTAGGGGCCGAATAACCATTCACATCACTGGAAACCTGAACATATGTGACATGCTCTTGAAAGAGTTCCAGGCATAAGGTTTGCCATTTGAACAGTAATCTTCAAAGGCAAGTTTGTGTGTGCTCGCGCGGGAAAATGTCTGTTTGCTTTGTATGCGTCTGTTTCTGCTCGCGGGAGTGAGAGATGGGAAAAAATATGATGTGTAAAGGATGAGCAGCTCAACCATTTTTATTGAGTCAACAAACAAACATGCCATGCAAATTGGAGAGATTGTCTGGTGCTCTAGAAATATTTGGCGCTGTTACTGCTTGAAAAATCTTCATTTGTAGCACGCAGACGCTTACTGAACGGTCAGTGGTTAGGTTTAAGTACACCCCCTCACAGTTCTCCTGTGGACTTTCAAACTCAACATACTGTACATACTGTACACACATCTGGTGAGGCTTAATTTCCCACATCACAGATATGAATCTGGTCATAGTACCGCATTAATGGAAAGAGATAAAAGACATGCTGATTTGTATGTGTCCATAATCCTTAATATCCACAGTAGTTGTGACCTTATTGCAGTTGAGCTGGATTTAAATTCACTTCAAACTAAAGGTGGATGCTTTTTCACTTTGCCTCAGCAAAAGAGTAAGAATTTCAGGTACCACTAAATCTACATTTTTCAGAAATTACAGCAACAAGAAACAAAGATAACAATGGATCATTAGGAGTGTTTGGCTCAAATCTGATTTCTAAAACTAATTTGGCAGATACTTATGCCAGCATGACACCAAACAGATTGCTGTTGATTCAAGAGAAAACAACGTGGCATTTAAAAGTATTCTTTTTTGGTTTAAAACCATTGTTCGAAAGAATAGAACAAGTAGTGGTATGGAGGAAAAGAGAAAGAAACAGAAAACAACCCTGCAGGCAGTGTTATTATCACCAGACGGGTCAGTAATTACATTTTTAACCATCCGCAGATAATTTCATTTATTTTCCAGAGGAAAAATGGGATAGACTCTGGTTATCTAGGAACAGGCTACACAATGCCGCATTACAGTTAAACAGGTACAATCCCTCCCAAGTGACTCCTAATTAACCTCCTGTACTCATTGCTATTTGACTAATTTCTCTGCACTAATGAAATCTCTGCAAACGGTTATGTTATTTTCAATTTCTTTGTTTACCTTCAATTTGTCTTTCTCTGCCCGGGGAAGCTGTGGAAAAAAGATACCGGATGCAATGTATTTTTTCTCCACAGGATAAAATTCCTGTGGTCTTGAGGTACAAATTCTACATCGCTTGACCTCTCATGGAAATAATACCATCCCAATAGGGGTAATTCCGGGGACATTTCTGGGGATGGTGCCAGCTAGGGATAAAGCAGCAAATACAGAGACTGTTCCTGGAAAACTGGGGCATCTGGTTTCTCAAGCTAAACGTGCCTTCTCTGATATTCAGACCTCTGTCTTATCCCTCCTGTTAAGAGCTCTATTGGCTTCTGAGATAAGCCTGCATGGGACAATTCTCACAAGTCTACTGTACACTCACAATATTTAATACTTTACTTGTTAAATCAAGTACTTTTTCCCCCCCAAAAAAACTTCAAAGGCAGTATCAATAATATTAAACTTGTTTTTGTTTCCTTGTGATCCCTTTAGGAGAGGAGGCACTGACCATGTACCTGGCCAAAAACAAGCTGGACAGGAAGCTTGTCAATGCAACTCAGAACGTGGAAGCCCTTCATCAGCTGGCCTCGTCCTACTTCATCGACCGTGACGGGACGATGAGGAAGCTGCATGAGATCCAAATTTCCACCAATGCCATCAAGGTTTGTGCATATTGAAGATGTGCGATCAAATACAGTTGAGATTACTGACAAATACTATTTTGACAACTGGATTTAAGAAAAAATAGGAATACAGTTTTTTTTACCATAATACATTTTATTATAATGAATTTATTTTTTAGTATTCTTTGCTATTTCCCCTTAATTTGACAAAGAACTGAAGAGACACAACAACACAAGAGCACTTGGCCTATAAGAAAACCCTTATGAGTTGTTTCTGATCTGGTTGGATCAGGTTATTGGCAACCAAAACAACATGTTTAAATCTAAGCCAGAATATCCTGTCTAGAAAACAAAAACATGGTTTACCGTCCTCCGCATAAACCATGTGATTTCACAGTCACATAAACACCTTACTCTCACTTCCTCCAGAGACAGATGGTGGACTGTGTAATACAAATAAATGTAACTGAAAAACTAAAATATCTAGAAAGTGCATCTAAATGAGATAACATCAGCATAAGCTGTGCGGTAGCTTTATACAGATAAGCTAGTTTTAATACACAAGCTTACATAATTAACATATTGCACAAAGGTACATATAAAGGGGAGTAGGTGTTCACAGAAAGAAACCACCACAGTGTGAGTGCGGGATGGGAGCCATAATGTAATACTTTAATTTAAATACATGTAACTGAAATAGCGGTCTGATTCTAATCACATACTTCCTGTATGCATAATAATTACATTTTAGGGTCAGATGAGCACGGTTTTAAACTGAACCAATATAAATGTTACCAAGCTGCTTAAAATAGGTTTTCCATAAACGTAAAAAACAGGGACAGGGTACAAAGATTTTGCCTTTTGAAAAAATAACCTTTATTTTGAAGCTGAAGACAGTCACCTCTTTCTGGATGCCTGTTGTTCAGATTGTGTGAGTGCACTGCCTGCAACTGCTTGCCGGCTCTGGTCATTCACATGCTCATTCATCCAGGGACATTGAGGAGACAGGGCTGGTGAAAGCAACTGTGAAGTAGACATTATATCAAGTTAAACCACATCAAATCAGAGTTTAAAAAAAAATCTTTCTCCTGAGCAATGTTCAGTAGGTAGCCCAAATGTTTTTTCTAGTCTCAGGCTAAAAGGGAGGTGGCATCAGCTTGGATAATAATCAATATGAGAGCGGCATTTTTCCAGAAATTGTGCTTGATATTGGTATACAAATATTTAACATGAATATATATGTATACCAATAGATAATACTGCTCAGGACAATACTGCTATGTCCTTGCTGATATCCAACTAGTTTGTAAAGCAATACATACCCAGAAACTACAAAAATAAAGTCAGAGCCAACCTGAACATGGCTTGAGGAATGTCTGAAGATGTAAACCTGATTAACAAGTCAGCAGTTCAGCAGCATAGACTGTTAGCTCCCAGCAGGGCCGTTTCTTCCTATATGCGGACTATGCGGGGGCATAGGGCCCCCGCGGCCACTAGGGGGCCCCCAAGCTGAAAGTATTTTTTTATTTTGTATTAATCCGAAAAACAAAAAAAGTTGAATTCATACACACAAAGATGAACAACATTAGTAGAAGCAGGAGGGCTGAAGCATAGCTTGTGGAAAGTAGCCCTCCCGTGCATCATCCTAATACAGCGGCATTATTGCGTCAAAAACGTATAGAAATTAAGGAGTACAAATAAATAAAGAAAACAGGAGAAAAAATTAAATAAAAGTTAGGGCAGGAAAACAATAAATGCATATATATATACGAAAACTAGATATAGGGTCATTTTCTGCACATGTCAATAGCAGTTTCAACAACTTTTTTTGGAAATTAAAATACTATATATACATAGGTACGTCATGCACTTGGCAAATGAATAATAATAATAATAATAATATATGCATAATTGCATATAGACATTGTGAACACTTATTTTCAAGTGACTTTTTTTACATTCATATGTTCACGCTGTGGTTTGGAACTGCTTTTGAATGTTATTAGGCATTTTGTTATGGAAAATGTTGTGCATAATCAGTACTGTTTTAAGCTGTACTATCTCAACACATTTTAATAGATTGAGTTTTTTTAAATATGGGAGTTGTGTGTTCATATTTACCAACACCACAGACTATTCATAATACTTTTTTTTGGGATGTTATTATTTTTTGTAGATTTGTTGAGTACGTGTTTCCCCATATTTCGGAGCAGTATTAAAGGTAAGGGAGAAACAGACTGTTATAAAGAGTATATTTTCTTCAAGAATGTTCTTAGTATGATACAAAATACCTATTGTTTTTGACAGTTTAGTCTGTACATAATTTATATAGTGCTTCCAATTGAGTTTTTCGTCAACAAGCAGTCCTAAAAATGTACATGCACCAACTTTTTCTATCTCTGTATTGCAAATCCATATAATGCAGTCATTTCTACTCTCAGACTTTGTATTGAATAACATGTAATTTGTTTTGGCCACATTAAGGGATAATTTATTAACTGCAAACCAGTTACATAGTATTTTTAATTCTGCATTCACAATTTTAACAAGATCGCCAAGATTATGATGGGAGCAGAGAATTCAAAGTTCAGGTTCAGCCTCAATATATTTGGGGAGAATTCAAATGAGCCGTCTTTATTTGTAGACAGCCAAGCCCCTCCTGTGAGTGTTCGGTGAAGCATTATATGCTTACAAATCCAATGTAGGATATAAACACGACTAAACTGCAATGATAGCAAAGCTGTGGCTTGGGTTTTTGGAGTAATAAAGTCCAAATCATCGTTAAGCTGACAGCTGAGAAAATGCTGCATCTCTTGCATTTATTGACATAGAGGAGCCTTATTGTTTACCTTTTTAATATCATTTTTTGTAATTTTCAATTGCTTGGTTTTTGTGAAATTAGCCTGTTTTCCTATTAAAGTGTAACAGATTGATGCATCTCCACAGATCATCTTAAAGGCTTCGGAATCCCCCCCATTGTAGTTAAAAAACTGTCAAAACTAGGGCCCCCAAACAGCATCTTGCATAGGGCCCCCAAAAAGCTAGAAACGGCCCTGGCTCCCAGTATAGCTGTGTGGACCCGGATAACCCAGAGGAACCAAGCGTTGATTATCAAAATGCATCAGTGTATTTCGAGAATGTATTCCACCCAAGTATGTTCACTTATACGTAAATAAACAACATACATCACATCACAGATAAAGAAAAAGGGCTATGTCTACAAGTGCATTGGGAGAAAAAACAAAACAATTATGCAAATGTCATTCAGCCTCTCTTTTAATATTTGCAATCCTGACTACAATGTGTTCGTGTGCCCTTCTGCTACAATAAAATAACTACTGCACTGGGGATGAAAGACTGGAAAACATACCACTTTATCAACTAATGTATATATTTTCAAATGAGTAGGTGGGAGAGAATACATTAACGCACACACAGTTGAAGCCTCAGTAGCAGAGAAGTACTGTGTTGATATGGAAACAGGGTCGGAAATTCTCAGCTAACAAAGCCTGCAGGTTGTGTTGTAGGTGTTACCTGCCACAGTCAAATTGAACCTAGACTGAGTGAGTTAGCTCGTGTTAATTTCAAGCTCTGGCGAGCATAATTATTTAGACTTCTCTGGGTCTGAAATAACACATTGCTTAGCAGATAGCAGTTTGGAAAATAGGCTGCACTTTATAGAACTTGGAATGTCACATGATTGTATATACCTTAATGCTTAACACGTGTTACTTTAATATTCAAATCAGATTCACTGAGAGATTTAGCTATTTGGGATTATTTGAAGAGACATGTGTTTTAAGGATTTGTTTTTTATTTATCTGGGGACTCCTGATAGTGTGGGTTCCAATAAAGCACACATTTATACTGCTGATTAACTAGTTGAATCCCATACTTAGAGCCTTACAAATGCAATTTTACAATACAAGTATATCAACAAGGGTAAAGATGCAATTAATCCCACTCTTAGCATCACCATCCATTTTAATCTGACTATGGCAACGATGCCAGTAAAGTCTCATTTGAGGCTTAGATTAATGGGTTGAATTATTCAACCATGATGGTATGAATTGCTGTTTGAAGTTCTTATATTCAATTTGATTGAATTCAGATGTCTTGGGACTACAGAAATGATAACTTTAAGTTTTACTAATTTGAGAAAAAATCCCTCAGCAAAATGCCTGAACTGAAATCTAATCCATTGGGGCGAGCTTTTTAAAATCATGCTCATTCAGCACTATAGGCGGTTGCAGAATAAGCAGCCAATATGTTTGCTTATTGTATTGGTGTCTACAAAAACTGCTAGTTTTTCTCATAGCAGATCAGCAGTAGTGTTGGCAACCTGGAGGCATAATTAGACACAGACGGAATATAGAGATCCATGAAAACTAATAAAACATATCTCTCCTCTCTACATCACCAAACCTCCTCAGGACTGCCCATTCTGCCAATCCTCTTTCCATGTCTTCATCCCAAGCAACAGCTGCACGCCTTATGCCCGTCTCGCCTGTGGGTCTGGCTAAAGTAGCATTGAGTAAATGCATTTTTAATTCCATTCAGCTATAACATGCCGGAGAACAGAACCATCGCTTAAATGTCGCAACCTCTTTATTCATAACCTTATCTGGCTATTATCATACAAGACATTGCTTACATGGATTAAATAAGTGCTTGTTCTAGGCATATTCTTGGAATATGGTTGACATTTTACATAACGCTGAAACCCCCGCAGCTGATGCCATGCACCTGTACCTGCACCTGCGCACCTGCAGAAAAACATTCACCCACCAATGCTCCACTTCCTTGTCTTAATTCAAGGAGTACCTTCCTAGCTTTTTGTCGTTGTGAGTGACAAGCGGATTAAGGGGCTCTGGCAGATGAGACTCCAGGTAGCAGGAAGTCAACCATGACAAAATTAAGCAGACCTGACAGTCGCTGCTGAGTCAGTATCTGAGGAAAGCAAGGCAGGAGGTGTTGAGAGGAGAGAGTATCCATACAGCACACTCACATACACATACACAAGGACACACACGTGCACAAAGTTAGTCCAAAGCAGAGTGGACTGCATGTCCGCTTATCGAGACCGATGGACCTGAAGCATATGTCAAGAGGTGACCCTTTGTCTGAGTTTGGTAAAAGGGCTTGGGGTGAATCGGTGATAAAGTACTTTATTCAAGTTAGTTTATGATTTAGACTACATCTATTGAGTGTACAGTAGCACCCTCCTAAGGTGAGTAATGACTTGTTTGAGATTGAAGATGAGTCCTAACAGGAGGAAATTACATTTCATGTTACTTGTTAGACGCTTTTATCCAAAGCGATTTACATACTCAATACTGTCGACAATCCCCACAGAAGCAATTTGGGGTGAAGTATCTTGCCCAGGGACACAGCGACATGCTGACTACAGTGGGGTTTGAACCTGTGCCCCCCTGATCCGAGCACCAACGCACTATTCCACTGCGCCACACACCTCCAAATAGCAGTGTAATAGGTTTGCTCTATTAAGTACTACAAACATGGCCCTGTACACATAGGGTATACATTAGGGATAGTGCTAATGACGGTGCACTTACAGTGTAGCGCTCAGGTGTTTCCATTGTTTACAGTATAGCAGCTGTAATCTGTATTCTTAATATATATTTACATTAATTCTATGGCCTATGTAAAATGGAGTTGTTTTTTTCAGTTTATATTGTGCTTACATGATGCATATTTCTAGATATATTTGATATTTACCATAATGCAAACTATGGAGCCATTATTGATAGGTGAATATGAATATGTTTATTTTTACAAACACATCAAAGGCTCAATATGAAATGTCCCTGTTCACAATGTCTCAGTGCAAACTTAGATATGACCAACATTTCTTGCAATTTTTCTCGACTATGGGAAGAATCGTAATGTGGAAAATACAGTTAACGATGAAATGGGAAGAATACATTGTTGAGGAATTATCAGATGATTGAGTTGGCCTAGCCTTCAGTAATGGGCAATCACATTTAGTTTTCTCATCTCATTTAAAAGCAGAAGACAGTTTCCTAATAGCCTGGGCACCTTCTCTCAAAAGAAAACTGTCGCCTGTCTTCAACGCTATAATTTGCATTTCATAAAACTTGAGTGCTATATGCATGGCTATCAGTTAGCATTTTGATGTGCATAAAGGAAGATTCTGCAAAGGTCGGTACTACTGTAGATGATTTTCAGGAACGCATATTACCACATAATTGTGCAGCACATTATAAATATATTACATTTTTCAAATGACAGGTCCTTAGTACATCTGCACCTACTGTGTAATCATGATGTCTTCAGATAGCACCATCGTGATAATTGTAATAACATTAAACATTGCCAAGATTAAAGTCAGAAGCATTTCAATCAATTTCAAATGTGCTGCGAGTGTTATAATACAATAATGAATACCTTGAATTTGGTTACATGTTTGTAAATATTCTTTAAAAATCTCCATGACTGTCAACCAATAATGGACAAGGCTGGACTTTATCGTAGCCATCGTCTATAAATAAAGGCAGCCTAAATTGCAGTTCTCCAGTCACGTCGACAGCAGACAGACAGTGATCAGAATGTGCAGAGGAAGCAGAGTCCAGCAGAAGGAACGGATCTATAAACACAGAGAACAAGGGCTTTGCTCCTCCAATATTGATTCAGTATGGCTGTGAGACCTGCTTTGGAGTGCAAACTTACAATCAGGATAAAAAACATTGTGTCAATAGTGCCGAAATGTTTCAGACATTTCCTGTCTGCAAGTAAGCAGGTTTGAAGTCGTGTCTATTTTGTTCCAATGGAATATTATGTGGCAAGTGCAATGTTGGCCTCATGATAAGTTCATTTACCAGCTTTCTAACCCTTTGTACATGTTCAGCCACTTGGTTTGTGTTTTGCAGACAAAATGTTAAAACACACACGTTCATTGACTTTTCTTTAAATCATGATGAAGAACAAAAATAATCTTCAATTCAAACTATATTTAAAGAGCATTGTACAATATGTATGATATCGTGCTAAATCAGTTTCTCTTTTACTTGATTTCCTAAGCGTCAATAAGGGAAGAGTCTTCTTTCATTCAGTATTTCTGTATGCCCATACATTAATAAGCACGTGATTGCAGTATGGCGTAATGCAAACTTATTGATGCACGCTGATTATCTTATATTTGATCTCCTGACACTAGATACATATTATGTATGTTGTCTTCCATCAAAGATGTATTTCCAGCAATGATAATTATAAGCCTGAGGCAAACACCAGGGTACATCAGAGTCTTTGCCATATATTACAAATACGTTTTATTAATATTAACCCTGTTTTGACTTAAACATAATATTTTTGAAAGATTCACAAAATGAAAGTTTAACATGTAGACGAATCACAATTAAAAATCCAACTGGCTTGATCTTTTAAGTGATAATGACGACACACTGATAATGAAAGCACCTTCACAGCTTGATGTGAGAACTTAACACATATTGCTTCAATAAAAAAACCTCAATTGTGTTCCCTACAAATGTCTTTCAGCGCTTCTTAAGGAAAGCTCCCGAGGTTGGTTTGTTCCCAGTTGTTAAGGTCCATTAGTGCAATATAAAAACACAGCAATACACTTACCACAAATGCATTTCATTTTGATTTAGAAAGAGAAAAGAGATTGCTGCCTATTGTGCAGATGTCAGGTTCAAGCTGGTGGATGCCTGCTTCCTTTAACAAAATGTCCCAAATTATATGCCGCCAACCTTTGTTTGGTTCGTCGCCTGGTGTCACGGAACATTTTAGATAGACACCAGGAGTCCTAATGCTAAAACTAAATAGTAAAATGTGTTACCTCCTCCGAGAAAATGTAACATTTGGTTTCGGTGGATATGTTTCTGATATTCACATACTGTATAGCATTGTACATTTGAATGGAGTGCAGTGTGTTGTTGAGTGGTATTGTATAGTAAGGACCACCGGAGCACACCAGCATCAAACTAGAGTCATTAGCGGGTACACATACAGTACATGCTGTTTAATATGTTGCAACTCAGCAGCTATAGCCTGCAACTGATGTTAGCAATTGACCTTGATACATGTTTATTTGGTCACTTTGTTAACAAGCTAAGGTGTATGTCAACATAAATAATAACTCTGGAGTAAAGCTAATGTTTATACAGTGTCTGCTCTGTCTATGATAGAGTTACTATCTGACTATACTATGCTGACATTACTGTGATGGTTAAAACATATACAAACAAGCCACTGTGGGTTTTCTTCTTCTATGGATTGGTATTGTAACGAGTAAATAGACTAATAGGGGGCACCATCATGAAACCAAGAAATGTAGAATACAATTCTATATAATGCCCCTTTAGATTTAAATATTGTTTCTGCAGTATATCAACAACAACATTTATGCTTTGTAAAATGCAAGTATTATTTGATTAACTGTGTCATTATCAGACTACTAATGAGGCAGCAGAACAGTATGAGAACATCAGGGCAGCCAGCAGGACATATAACAATCAGTCTTTGATGACATCAGACATCTGCGCAGGCAGTAATGCCAAGCTTTCTCGTTATAAACTCAGTCGTCTTTTCATCAGCGAGAAATACAAACAATGATTTGATTGTTATTGGACTCCTACAGGTTGCTCATGCTGTGCAAGCTGAAATGGTTTGGAAAAGTGAAAATACATTTATAGAGTGCTTTTAAGGTTACGTATCAAATTGGTCCCTAAGGAACACAGGTTGTATTGTTAATAAAATGCATAACTAATACATATCAGTAATAAAGGAAGTGTCAAATAATAGACAGCTTTGAACAGTGAGGAATAGCTATCCCCCGTGTGTGCGTGTCCTTTGTGCCAGATAAATCTATCCAATTGCTTGCCACTAAATGTGTGGGCTGATAGACTACGTGCATAGTGGCTGTCTGAAGTTATCAAACCTTTCATCCCTGATACCCCGTTCCGTCTCCCTGAGCCGTTGCACTGCTTAAGTGGTCTTAGCTACATGTGAACGTTAATCAAAACCAAGACATCTCCCCACAGTGCTGCTGGCGCCTTTCAGCACAATCTTAGCTTTGTTATTTACCTTGCGCAGTTAAAAAAGAACCGTAACCACAGCTGTGTCTCTAGACCGCACACAAGGTAAAATAAAGTGAAGAACCACAAATGTCAAAAGGTAAATAACACAATTGTATAATGACACAATAGAGTCTCTTACCTTGCCTCTTTACATTTGTATCTGAATTTTAAGGAATGCCTTCAAGCAAACATGTATAGACATACAAAAAAGCAAACATTATGACTACTGTACTGAACAAACCAGCCAGAGGTTACAATTTGATGAGTTCATACAGTAGGGCTGTTGTACATCATGTATCCACATGAATGCATTCCACTCTTTTATTAAATTGGAGAAATATCACAGAAGCCATTCGACATAGGGGTATTATCCCTTCTTTACTGATTCATAAATCATTATTCAGTGTCCTCTTGTGCCAGCGTCTGTATTAATCATCATTGTCACTTCTTTCCAGCTACACTGGGCTAATGCCTTTCCCACTGGTGTAGTAATGTTATCCCTTTGCCATAATTTAGTCATTTAGTGGAAACAAGGACAAGAAACAAGCTTCTCCATATCGTACATCAGTGGGGTTCTTACAACAAAAAAATGTAGTTAGTACAAAGAGAGGTCTCTTCCCGCTGTGACCAATAACAAACCTAGCTGATAGAAATAAATGGTATGTGGTTGTTTGTCTTTGTGTCACTGAACCTGATTGCTGCAAGCTAGGACTCCAGTGGGGAGGGAGGGTCATTTAGGAATGAAAATAAGATACCCAATGGAGTGTTTTAATGGAAAAAAAATATCATTTTTTACGAGTGACTGCCTTCTTGTGGGAAAGTGTGATAATACAGGAAGAAGTACGATTAGGAATCGACTCTGTGTATACGTGTTTGCATGCTATCCTGTGTGCATGTGGGGTGTGCACTGTATATTCAGTCATGCATGAAGTGCGTGAGTATGCATTCCTCCTGGGGAGAGTGCTTACTGCATCCATGGCAAGGTCACCTATGCATAGAGTTACTCTGATTTACACCAGCGCTCAATATGCATATTTCCTGATGATGCTGCAGTGCTGTGGGTGATGGTAGTGTGGTAGCTAAATCCATACTATCCCATTTCTCATTTCACAGTCCAGTCATGTGTGTCTCATGATAAATAAGGAAAACATGTACGTGTAAACAATATGACCCAGATTTTTGTCGACTGCAGTCGCCAAGTTTGAAGCAGTTTACATCTCATTTGCATTTGCCACAAGCAAGCATGACAGATTTTCCATGCAGCGTTGCCTGAGTTGCACACTCGAGATTGCCACAGTTATAATTAGAAAGGCCCAAAAGTTTATAATTTTCTCAGTGTTATTTAAAACAAGTCACATTACAATTGGCTTCCACAGACACATCTAGCAGTTGCCAATGGATACTACTTTAAATATTCAAAAAGGAATTCTATATAATGCTACATTACATGGTTTCTTCTAAATGTCTTCCATTGTCTCACTAATGGGATGTGACATTCAGTAACTCTAGCCACATGTTATACGATATGAAACAAGGCAGAAAAAAAATGTCCTCAGAGATCTCCCACCATCAGGCTTTGAGAATTACTGACGAGCCTTCCTCCTCATTTCTATGTATCCGGAAATAGCAAAGTCATTAAGAGAAAGGCAGGTGATGGGCATAATAGGAAGGCTGAGCAGAGGCAATGTGTAATGAAGACAGTTCAAGCTTACAGAATGTTTCCCTGTCCAACTCACTCATCTTGTTGCCTTCATCCCTTGTTTTCCGTATCTTCAAACCCACTTTTTTATTCTTCTCAGTCTTTCAAGTTCAAAAGGCAACTTGGGGACACAGTATAATAAAGAGGTTGTCTTTCAGAGAAAATATACTCCTCACAGTACGTATCGAAAAAAAAGCACGAGTGAAGACAGACCTGCTCCCTATGACAAGTTGCAGGAATTATAGAAATAATGAGAGCTCCATATCTGTGATCATTTTAATGAACTTGATGAAAAGAGGTCTTATTGTGCAGAGATATCCGAGGATGATATCCAACACATACAATGTTTCCTTCTCAATTCTCACAGTGCTGCCAATTGCTAATGTAACATATGGAGAGCCTTTAGATAGTTATTCATGCATTATAGAAATAGGTTAGTTCATTGAAAATACGTAGTTCTTTGTTTTCTATTGAGTTGAATGTTATTTCACATAACATTCAACGTTTAATGAATTGGACATTATTGATGAGGAAAGTGATTAAATCCTTTTATTCTCAATCAAGAGAAAGTACTATCTAACAATTGATAAGAGGCCTGCAATTATCCCTGGTAATTCACAACACTTCAAGTTAAAGTAAGTCTATTATACAATCACTCTGGATAAGAACTTGTGCATGGCTTTGTTTGGTTCAGTAATAGCATTTGTTTCTTCTGTCATGAGCAGACCTTTGCCTCCCATATTTACAACTGAACACCAAACTCTCTACATTTAAGGAACAACAAATGGTCTCTCAGCTTCAAGATCCTAATGAGATGTTTTATAATTGGTGGTAAACTAAAGACATGTACACCATGAAGGTCAACTGTGAATTGGAGTTTGTGCTAAAGAAACATGGACAGTAATGGCACAAGTTGTTAGATAAATGAAGTACACATCACATGCAGTTTGCTGTTTTTATACAGAGTATATCAACTATGCCACTTCCATTCAAACTGTGACAATTATTTATATTCTAATTTAAGGGACATCCAATCATGCATCTAATAACATTTAGAAAAGGTTATTGGATGCATGAGGTCAACTAAACGTTGCTGGCTTAATAAGCAACTGAAGATTCATGTAAGCAACAAAGACAAGCTAATACAGAGCTTTGTCACTCATCAAAACGATCTGTTAGTCTATCCACCGACCCAAACCATCAACAACACTCGCTTAGGAGTTTGAAAGAGAGACTTAAAGGTGACATTACATTATTACATTACATTTCATCTAGCTGACGCTTTTATCAAAAGCGACTTATAATGACCTATTACAGGGACATGTCATGCTTTTCCGGTTATTACCCGTCCCCTTGTGTGTTATGAAGGTTTTTATGCATGTAAACGGTGTGCAGAGTGAAAACCCTCAAAGTACACCCTGTAGGGAGTAAAACTATAGGTTACTTACGTAACCCCAGTTCTCAGAGTAACATGAAGTGAGATGTCTCACTATGGGATGCGCCTCATCGCGGAGCAAACAGAAGCATCAATCTCATTACGCCAATCCTGATTGGCTGGAGATCTTGACATCAACGTCAGGGAATCACCCCCTATAAGTAGCTTGCGCCACAACGCATGCGCCATTCAAAATAAGCACCTCTTCTCGCTTCACCATAGCAAGGAGGGCCGTCTGGTGAGACATCTCACTTCATGTTACTCTGAGAACTGGGGTTACGTAAGTAACCTATAGTTCTCATTCATAACACTCCGTTCGATGTCTCACTATGGGAAATTGTAGCTCCCGTATTGCCAGACGAGCTTATCTCGAAAATCACCAAACCAACCAGAACTTAAGAGGTAGAGCTCTGACTCAACCAGGTGCCCAGCACTGCTTGAGTCACACTGGGAGCAGAACGTCCAGCCTGTTAGGAGGCAGACAAAAGTGAGCGGCGAGGACCAGCTCGCCGCTGCACCAATGTCTTTGATGGGAGACATCCTGGACAGAGTCCAGAATGCAGCCAGACTCTGAGTCGAAAGAGCTCGCGGACCCAAGGGTGCCTGCGAACTCTGACTCGTATGAGCCCCAAAAGCAATTGCTTCCACAGACCAGTGGGAGAGCCGTTGCTTAGTAACAGGCTTGCCCTTATAAGGGTTAGCCCAGGACACAAGGGGTTGGTCATTATGACAAAGCACCCTTGATCTGTCCCTGTACGTGCGTGAAGCACGGGCTGGACACGGCAAATCCGGCCGCTGTTCCCCGGAGGAATACAGTGGCGGGGAGGATGCCTTAATGTCAAATGTGGTACCCCGAACCGACCGCCTTAAGATAAAGGCAGGGTCAGGCTTCAACCACACTCTGTTTGCCCTGGGGCACACTGAGTGCATGAAAACTGTACAGATAGTGCATGAGTGCCACTGGCTCGCTTGGCAGCTGCCAGGGTCAGCGTCATGTCACACGGTATTTAGATTGTACCACTCACGGGCCAGGCCCATAGAGCCAAGCGCTCTGGGTGTGGGTGAAAGATCGCCCCCCCCCCCCCGCTTGGGACAGTATGTCCCTGCGTAGTGGGAGCTGCCATGGCTGCCCCCACAGCAGCTGATATATCTCCGCTAGCCAGTACATAGCTGGCCAGTGCGGAGCTATCAGGATAAGTGTGTGGCGTTGCTCTCTCACTCTGGCCAGAGTTGGGGGGTATCAGAAGCCAGGGGTGGGAACGCGTACAGAAGGCCCGGGGGCCAATTGTGCGCGAGTGCATCCACGCCTAACGGTGCATTTAGATCGCGCATCGAAAAGAACAGCTGACACTGAGCGTTGTCTTTCGATGCGAACAGATCCACCGCGGCTCTGCCGTAACGCACCCACAGCTGGCTCACAATCCTTGGATGTAGAGTCCAGTCTGCATAAAGTGGTATACCTCTGGACAGTAGATCTGCCCCGAGGTTTCTCACTCCCGGTACGTGCGTCGCTCTCAGAGAGAGGAGACGCCTACCGCTCCATAGGATAAGTTTGCGCGCCAGTGGTGTGTAACTGGAGAGAACGCAAACCCCCCTTGGCGGTTAATATACGATATTGTGGTCGTATTGTCTGTCCTCACGAGGACGTGATGTCCCCTGAGGAAAGGCAGAAAGCGTTTTAGGGTGAGAAACACACGCTAAAAGCTCCAGGTAATTTATGTGCGCCCGCCGGAGGTCTCTGCTCCAGAGACCCCTCACCGGGCGACCTTCATAAATACCTCCCCAACCTGTCAGACATGCGTCCGTGGTGACCACTTTCCGTGAAAGGACAGCACCCATAGGCACACCTCGTACTAGAAAAGTCGGGTGCAGCCAGTGGGCGCAGTGCCATTAAGCATTTCACAGTAACCATCACTCTCGCTGAAACTCCTTCATGTGTAAGCGTCCCAGTCGTACGACCAGGATGGCTGACGCCATGAGCCCCAGCAATCGCAGGCATGATCTGAAGAGAACATGTTTGCGCAGCTGGAAAAGAGCGAGACAAGTTCTGAAAGCTTTCACTCTATCCGCTGACAAGCGAGCTGAAAAGGGCACCGAGTTCAGGTGTAAACCCAGGAAGAGTATAGTCTGCGCGGGGCACAACATGCTCTTCTCTGTGTTTATTATGAAACCCAGGTTGAGCAGGTGCTTTACGAGGACATTTGTCTGCGTAACAGCCTCCTGCTCCGACTGTGCGAGAAGCAGCCAGTCGTCCAGGTAGGTCGCCAGGCGAATACCCTGTTGTCTTAACGGGGCTATCGCGGCTTCCGTACGTCGTACAAACACCCTTGGACTGAGAGACAGACCGAAGGGGAGTACTCTGTATTCATAACAGATCCCCTGAAATGCGAATCTCAGATATTTCCTGTGTGGGTAATATACTGGGATGTGAAAATACGCATCTTTCAGGTCGACTGATGTGAACCAGTCGTCTTGTCGCACGAGCCGCAGCAGAGATGTGTGAGTGAGCATTCTGAATTTATATCTTCTTAGATATTTGTTCAGACCCCTCAAATCAAGTATTGGCCGAATTCCGTTCCCTCCCCATTTGGGAACGAGGAAGTACTTGGAATAGAAGCCGCCCTGACTCTGCTCGGCGGGTACAATAGATATAGCCCTCTTTTCTAGGAGAGAGATAATCTCTTTCTCCAGAATATGGGCTGACTCTCCTCGGGCCTGCGAATGCAGAATGCCCGAGAAGCGAGTGGGGGTGACAGCGAATTGGAGTCTGTAGCCCCGTGTTACTGTCTTGAAAACCCAAGCAGATGATGTGAGCATCTTCCACTGCATGCTCCTTAGAGCCAGTGGAGATGTCACATATCTTTCCCTCTGAGTCTCTATTTGTTGTGTTATGGGGCCCTCTAGTGTCTGAACACAGTGGTGCCCCCTTTCGACAATCCCCACCGACACTGCGCATGCCTTCACAACCCCAGCCGGCACTGCGCATGCGCGTGGCGGTGGTGCTTTTAAAACCCCAGCCGGCACTGCGCATGCGCGTGACGGTGGTGCCTTCACAGTCCCGCCTGTAATCCGCCTTTTGAGAGATGCCGAAGCTGCTCTCAGAAGGGGAACAGTTGACGGGCTGTTTATTGGTTTTATTGTTTTTCTTATCATTTTTTTGAGCTGCGCCCTCGGCCTGAAGCCTGGATGCGTCAGCGGCAAATGTTTAATGACAGAGGAACAAACAGATTTGTGACATGTGTTTTTGCGGACTTGAGGATGGTGTTGAGGCATCTCTCGAGGCGGCGGGAACACATTAGAGCTGGGGAACCGTGGACTTCCAGCTCTGTCACGGAGGGGAGAAGGAGGGGCTGTCACGCCGCTCGCTTCTTCTTCCTCGCCTGCTGGCCGAAATTCTGGGTTGGCTGCGCCTGAGCTGCAGCCGGAACCGGAGATTTTCTGGGCCAGCTCGCCCTCGTCTCCAGCCTGGGCTGGGGACTCGGGGCGGGCTGCGACCTCTGCGTTTTCGGTGTTTTAAACCGAGCAGGGTTCAAGGCAGCTTGGGCGAAGGACTGCTGCTGCGAAGGCAGCGGCTGGACCCTTCGAGGGAGGCAGAGGTGGAGTGCCTCGTCCTCCCTCTTTTTCGACTCACACCTCCTTTGCATGGAAGCAAGAGCGGAGCCGAAAATTCCCTCGGGAACGATGGGCATATCCAGCACATCCTCCTTTTCCCGGTCTGGGAGGTTGGTGAGGTTGAGCCATCTCGCTCTTTCCTGCACCACCATGATCCCCATTGCCTTACCCGTGGCCTGGACGGCGCAGCGTTGGACACGGAGACAGATGTCTGTGACCGCCGCCATCTCGTCCAGAGTGGCTGCACCCGGGTTACCCGACAGGTCCTCGCAGAGCTCCGCTTGGTAAGCGGTTAGCAGCGAGGCCACATTCAGGGCCCTGGCGGACAACGCTGCGGCTTTGTAGGACCGTTCAGTCATTGTCGACTGAAAATCGGTCCGACTTTGCCGGCAGCGTGGGGTTCCTGCTTGGTGACGGGCCCATCCTCGGTAGGAGGTGGGCTGCTACCAGCGGTTCCATGGGCGGTATGCGGAGCAGGCCGAGCTTCTCCATTCCGTCACAGTCTAGGGAGGAGGCACCCTGGATTGGGACCTTGTTGCTGAAGGGCCGGTCTCTCCACGAGACCGACACCTCATCCAACATCTCCGGGAAGACCGGAAGGAGTTGTCTCTTTGTCCGCGCTGCTTGGGGAAAATGTTTCCCTTCGTAGCGGGACCTGGAGGTCTCCTTGGCCATTTCAGGCCACGGGATGTCGAGTCTGGCCGCAGCGCGTTTGCACACGGCCTGCAGGTCCATACTCAGACAGGGCGAAGCTGGTATGCTATCGTCTGGGAGAGCAGCCCTCGCTCCAGGCTTTGCAGCCTGAGCCGATGACATGAAGATGTCCTCTTCATGTTCATCCGACTCGGACAGGAGGAACACCGAGGCGTCCTCTTCGTCCTCGTCGTAATTCAGCTCGACGACATCCTCCGTGGGTGAGACCATGGTGAGGTCTAACTGGGAGCCCCAGCTCGGTAAAGCGTGGGGTCCCGTTCCCGCGTGTCTTGCCGCCACCGGGTCCCGGCCTGCCAGGGCGCGGGAATCCGGTTCTCCGGTTCTCCGGCCATCGCAGATACTGAGCCCCAGACCGACATGGAGAGGGGTTCACTCTCTGTGGCAGATGCCCCCGCGTCTTGACTGCCGGCCAGCAGGTCAGAGGACAAGGGGGGTTCCTGCTCTGACAGGCTAGCTTGGCGTGCTAGCCGTCGGCGGAGGCTCTTTACGGTGAAGCGGACACAATGTCCGCACGAGCCAGGGTTGTCGATAGCGCCTCGGGCGTGTTCCAGCCCGAGGCAGGACGAGCAGACCTGGTGTGTGTCTGTGCCCGAGATCTTCAACCCGCAGCCGCAGAGTCGAGCCACCGAGTCCCTGACTCCTCTGGTGTGAGGGAGAGGGGCGTCCATCTTGTTCGCCTCGTGGCGTGGAGAGGACCCGCTCTCAACAGGTAGGTTGGGAGAAAAAGAGGTAACCACCCTGTCCTTAATCCGGAGAAAAAGGACGGTGTGGGTCTTTTATTCCCGGAGAATACTGACTGGTGTGGCAGTATGCTCCTTTTAATCCTTTCCTCCTCCGTGGGGAAGAGAAAAGAAAAGACTTCCTCGCTACCGTGGTGTCGGTAGTGAGGGAGCAAGCTAACGCTAGCTTGAAAAAGTCAGACCTAGCTTACTTTCCGGGGAAAGAGAGCGGCGAGGTCGATTTCAACAATAACTAGCGTTAGTAATTACCGTCTTCCTGCGAAGCAGAAGGAGTAGCCGGCAAGCGCCCGTCGACCGAAATGGATATTTGGGTTCAGTCTGTGGACCGTGAAGCTTGTCCGGCTACCATAGAGATGTGCTCTGAAGCGAGAAGAGGTGTTTGAATGGCGCATGCGTTGTGGCGCAAGCTACTTATAGGGGGTGATTTCCCTGACGCTGACGTCAAGATCTCCAGCCAATCAGGATTGGCGTAATGAGATTGATGCTTCTGTTTGCTCCGCGATGAGGCGCATCCCATAGTGAGACATCGAACGGAGTGTTATGAATGAGAACTCTAAAACAGAAAATACCTCCCCAAAACGCCTCGTTGGAGATACGTCACTGTCCATTTGATTCTTTCGGGGACATCATGATGTCATGTCGTCCCCGGAACGAAATGGACCAATCCGTGGAGCCGTTACGTTACGTCCGCTGAGCCGTTACGTTAAGCCCCCGCTGATTGGGCCAAATTGACCAATCCACGGACTTCCTCACACACTCAGTGCATGCAGCTCTGCTGATCTCTCCTCCCTGGCTGCATGCTGATAACAGACAGTTGGGATTAGAGATGGCAAATCCGGATCATTTTATGGACTCGGAGTCTTCTGAGTCAATCATTGAAGAGATCCGGATCATACGAGTCATTTGAGTCATTTGAGTCATATGAGTCAGCATGACCAAGACCGTAGAAATCCTACCGGTGAAACTGAAAAGTTGTTGCATTTAACCAGCATATTAAACTAACGTTACATTAACCTCCGCTACACAGTGTCTTTTGCTTTAATAAAACATGTGTGTGTGTGTGTGCATTTTAAAAAATAAGTGTTTTGCATTATATGTATATAGTTATTTTAATATGTTCCTGTACTTAACTAATTTTGCACAATTGTGTTTTCATTTAATAATAATAATAATAATAATAATAATAATAATAATAATAATAATAATAATAATTGTATAATTACATTTTATATATTCTAACTGTTTTGCAATTTTCTATCATTTGTTTCTTTTTGTGTGCCATGTTCAAAATAAACGAGGTTCCAAGTAAGATCCTTATTGGAAATGCAGATATTATTACAGGAGACTGTTGCACAACATGACCATTTTGTTAGAAGTCTACACTGAAACTTAATTTAGAGCCGGAAAAATCGCGGGATCTGTGAATCCAGGTCAATGATCGAGAGAGACCAGTAGCCTACGAGGACTCAGAGCCGTAACATATAGCAGGCAGCAGATCCAGAGATCCAGCAGACTCGTCCCATGCACGAATCTACAGCAGACTCAGCCCCTCCTCCGGCTCGCACGGCTCCCGCGAGTCCCACGGCTCCCGCGAGTCCCACGGCTCCCTCGACGAGTCGCAGCAGACTCAGAGATTTGCGGACTCACGGCTCACTCACGGCTCACGGCTCACTCACGGCTCGCGCGAGTCCAACGACTCACGGCTCACTCACGGCTCACGGGACTCTCGCGGGAGCCGGAGTAGGGGCTGAATTTGCTGTTGATTCGTGCATGGCGACGAGTCTGCTGGATCTCTGGATACAACAACGTTGTAATGTGATTGTACACGTTATAAAGAGAGTAAAGAGTGACGCAATTTATAGTTTTAATTGTTACGTCATATCAGGTGTAGGACTCAAAGGACTCGGGTTCGTGTGGCGGTGCACCTTAGCGCGTTGACAAGCCACGCACTCCCTGGCCCAAGTCCTCACGTCCCTTTTCAGTCCTTGCCAAACGAACTTCGCCGCTACCAAACGCACTGAAGGTTTAACGCCGGGGTGTGACAGGCCGTGCACAGCCTCGAACACAGGACGCCTCCAGCTGGCAGGGACGACAGGCCATGCCATGCCCGTAGAGACGTCACACAGGAGAGTAATGCCCACGTCGCCGAACACCACGTCCTCCAAGCGCAGCCCCGCGCTCTCCACCTTCAGGGCCTGGACGCCGGGATCTGTGACCTGGTCTGCCACCATGCGAGTATAGTCCAGGCCCAACTGGACGGCACCGATGACGACCCTGGAGAGACATTCAGCAACCAGGTTCGACTTGCCAGCCACGGGCTTAATGTCCGTAGTGAACTCCGATATGTAGGACAGCTGCCGCTGCTGACGTGCCGACCAAGGCTCCGCCACTTTTGACATGGCGAAGGTGAGCGGCTTGTGGTCGACAAACGCCGTAAATTCACGGCCTTCCAGCATGAAACGGAAGTGCCACACGGCCAAATAAAGTCCGAGGAGCTCCCGGTCAAAGGCGCTGTATTTGCGTTCTCTAGGCGTCAGCTGGCGGCTGAAAAAGGCGAGCGGCTGCCAAGCGCCCTCCACCCACTGCTCGTGCACTGCGCCGACCGCGTAGTCTGACTTGTCCGTGGTGATGGAGATGGGAGCCGTAGATGATGGGTGTGCCAGCAAAGCCGCATGAGCCAACGCGGTCTTGACCTCAGCAAAAGCGCCGTCCGCCTCTGCTGTCCAGTCGATTTCCTGGACGGGGGTCTTGCCTTTCAACGCTTCATACAGCGGCCGCATGATGTGTGCGGCCCGGGCGATGAAACGGTGGTAGAAAGTCACCATCCCCAGAAACTCACGGAGCGACCGGGCTGTGAGCGGGCGAGGAAACGCCGCAACAGCCTCCACCTTCGCTGGCAGAGGTGTCGCAACCGCCCTTGGTGACGCGGTGCCCCAGGAAATCGATGTCCGACACCCCGAACTGGCACTTTGCAGGATTGATGATTAATCCGTGTTCGTTGAGCCGTGTGAAAAGGGCTCGGAGGTGGGACAGGTGCTCCTGCACTGAAGCGCTGGCGACGAGTATGTCGTCGAGGTAAACAAACACAAACGGCAGGTCCCGCAGCACCGAATCCATCAGGCGCTGGAACGTCTGAGCGGCATTCTTGAGTCCAAAAGGCATCCGCTGGAACTCAAAAAGTCCAAAAGGCGTTATCACTGCTGTCTTGGGAATGTCCAGAGGGTGCATGGGCACCTGGTGGTATCCACGCACCAGGTCCACCTTGGAAAACACCCCCGTACCGGCCAGATGCGCCGAAAAGTCCTGAATGTGCGGCACCGGATAGCGGTCAGGCGTAGTGGCGTCGTTGAGTCGGCGGTAATCCCCGCACGGGCGGAACCCGCGTTCGATTGGGAACGACGTGCAGGGGGGAAGCCCAAGGACTGTCGGAGCGGCGGACAATGCCCAGGCGCTCCATGGTTGCGAACTCCGCCCTCGCTACAGCTAGCTTAGAAGGGTTCAACCGCCGGGCCCTGGCGTAGACAGGAGGCCCCCCGGTAGTGACGTGGTGTTCCACGCCATGCTTAGTGGTAAGCGCAGAGAAGGTGGGTAGCGACAGGTCTGGAAACTCGGCCAACAGTCTGAGAAACGTGTCTGCACCTGACAGCGAGCCTGACAGCCCGTCGTACGCTGCGCTGCCAAGTGTGCACACGAGGGAAGAAAACGTTAAGGCATCAACCAAACGCCTATTCTTAACGTCCACTAAGAGTCCATGAGCACACAAAAAATCCGCTCCGAGGAGGAGAAAAGAATGTCCGCTGTCACAAAATCCCAGCTGAAACGCTGTCCTCCGATGCACAAAACACATAGGCCTCACGCCGTACGTGCGAATGGGACTGCCGTTAGCCGTCGTCAATCGCGGTCCGTGCCCCCCACGGGCGACGTCTTCACTCGACGCTGGAACTACGCTCCGTTGAGCGCCCGTGTCACACAGAAACAAGCTCCCCGAAACGCTGTCGCTGACGAAGAGGAGCCTGCACGTGCCGCAAACGCTCAGAGCCACTACTGAGCGCCGGCCCCTCCGTTTCCCGGGGGTTTGTAGCTTGCACGGAGCGATGCATCTCTTCGCCCTTGTCCCGAAACGTGCGTGGTAAACGCACTCTCCGGCGTCTCCACGCTGGCTAGCCACAGCCGTGTCCGGCCTCTGCCACGCTTTCTTGACTGCCGGTGGGCCGCTGAGCGTCGCGGCTAACGTCTCTGCCCCGGGCTGTTGCGTAGCCAGGAAAAAAACGATCCGCTTCCTCAGCCAAAGCACGGGGCTCCGTGACAGGCATGTTGGCCAGCGCCGTCTGTACCCGGGGAGGCAAGTGACGCAGGAAAATCTCCGTGAATAAAATCCGGGGATCTTCCCCCCCTAGCAGATTTAGCATTTTCTCCATTAGCTGGGATGGCTTGCTGTCTCCTATGCCTTGAATGTCAAGTATCTGGCGGGCCCTCTCCTTAGCAGATAAGCTAAATATCTTAAGGAGAAGGGCCTTAATCGCCTCATATTTGCCATGATGTGGGGGGGCTGCGATGAATCCCACCAACCTGGACGATGTGGAGCTCCCAGCGCTGCTACCACATGGTAGTATTTTAGGTCCCCGTCACGGACCTGTCGGCAGCCGAAATGTGCCTCTACGTGTGCGAACCATGCCTCCGCGGCGTGCTCCCAGAATTCCGGCAGCTTTATGAAAAACATCGCGCTCAGCCATGTTCGTTAATTTTCTGGAAACTTTCTCGGAAAGCCAGGGTCACCAGTGTAGTGCCGTGAACAAAGTTTTGAAGAACTATAGTGGAATGCTGTAAAACAGCATTCGCACTAATTAGAGATAATTAACCAGGCCTACAACGTGGCACAACAACAAAATAAACGGTACTCTTCCACTGGTAAGAAAGGAGTATATTGTAGTGCCGTGAAAAGAGAGTCGGAGGCGGTGTATTAAGAATGGAGTTCCAATCTTTATTATCCATTACTTTCAGAGAGGTTAACACATGCACTGCTCTGCCTGATGAGCTAGCAGGAATGGCAGCTAAAGCTACAGGTGTTCCCCACTAAAGGGTCCGTGTGGCAACACAATAAGCAAGGTGAATTATGTCCAATACCGTGTCACCACAATATTACGAATTTCTTTGAAGAAAAAAAACCCTGTAGATAAACACTCAATTTGTTCAATGACAGGATCAGCATTCTTCTTTATATACAGTATGAAGACGTTAGCAGTGTAATTGTGTTTTAACACAGCCACACAAACACAGTCCAGAACAACACCTACACATTCCTGATATACTGCAGCTGCATTGTATTTATGTCACCAGGATGAATTTTGCATTTTGAAAAAACAAAGTTTGCCCAGACAAGAACAAGTTAGTTTTCCAACATTTGGGGCTTGGGGAATAGTATGTGTGCTTTTGGTTGCAAACAGAAAATGCAAAAACAGAAGAAACTTAGGATCTCATGTGCATCATCCCTTATTTACTTGCTTAAATAATTTTCTTGATGACAGATGACAATTAGAGAGGATGTTCCAGAACCGTGATTTCGGGCTGTGGGCTGTGATACAGTCTGGGCCCAGTGGGAATCCACTGTTGTGTTCTGCTTAATAATCCAAATCCTCTAAATCCCCCTCGGCCCACTTCAGTCTTTTGATTGCTCCTTGTATTTTTATTGCGTTATACTTCATTTTCATAATCTGGGGCACAGCACTCTTATGGTGTGTGCCGGAGAAAATGTAAGACAGAGCCACACAAGTGCTGCATACTGGCCTCCGAAAAGTCATTCAGATTACAAGGGTCAGTCTCTAATCCATAAAGCTGGGTATGTCCGCTCGCAACTTGGAGTAATAATTCTTAGAGAAAATGACTGAATTGTAAACTGGTTGTGGTAAGCTGCTCATGTTTATGCACATCCATTGGAGGATGTGATTTGTGTGCAAATACTAATGTAAATGTGCCAGAGCTTGTGCGTATGCCTGCTTTGCCACCTGGGAAGATGTCGATTGGCGACAGAGGACAGACTCTTACTCATCATGTATCGTGCAACACAACCTTTGGAAGGAAGTAATTCATTCGGTGATAAGCAAAACAAAAAGGGAAGAGAAACAGCAGCGTCAGCAGCCATCAAGATGGTAGAGTGTGATAGGCAAGTGTAGCTCTGTAATCAATCTGCACATGTACTCTATGCAAGGCCATGAAGTGCATTTCAAAGTCCATTGCTTGGCTGGAAGGAAATAAAGAAGGGAAAGGCTTGGACCCAGTTAGATGAGAAATGTTGGATGAAAAATGCAATGAGATGATACAAAATGTCTCGTTTACAGTTTTTGTGTCAAACACAATAAAGTAGTTGTAAAGAAAAATATTTTCATGTTTCACTTAAACAAGACAACATTGATTTATTGTGATTCGGGTGAAATTGGACTGTCATAGGCCCTACAGTTCACATTAATTCCCATCAGCAACAAAAGAGACATTTCTACACCCAGGAGGAATTAGTTGAATTAACCAAAGAGGCTGTTTGTCTTTTTTATTACAATGTTGTTAGATTATAAAATTGTAATAAACATCTAACATAGTAATATTTACTTTTTTGAAGATCCAACAGCCTCAAATCAAGAGAAACACAAATCAAAACGGATTTCTTATTCCAGAGCCCACTACCCAGAGGGGGAAATCCTTTGCAAACGTATCTGAGATAATCAGAGAGAAATATTATAATATGATATTGCGTCTCATAAAGGGAGCACAGCAATTTTGAAATACAATTTATTGAAAAAGGCAATTTCAGTAACCATTATAATTTATTAGCCCTAATCTCCAATTCTGTGTTATTTGAAATGCATTATTCCTCAAGGATGTAAACAAAAGGTCTCTTATAACATTTTTTAAATAAACGGACTATTTGTTCAGTGTGAGAGTTACAGCTGAGCATAGTGTACAGGGGAAAGCAACAACTGACCCCATAATAGCTGTTATAGTTATATCCATCACAATAGAATGGTGAACTATGTCTAAGACTGATGTGTGTTTGTCACCCCAGACTGACTGTCACCGAACTGTACTTGCTTTAACACAAAGACATTACTCTAATGTGAATACCATGTGTTCTATGTTGATGAAAAGCATTATCATACTAAGATTGCATAGTTCTCCTACCATGTCTGTCACTGTCTGTCTCCCAATGATTTTGCATTTTCCCCCCAACAGCCTGATGCCAAGGGTAAGATATACATCTGTCTAATTTCTTGCTTGTCAGCCCACCATCTGGTGGCGTATCAACATTAAAGACAGGGAAATTGGTTTCACACTGTCATTTACGGACATATACACACGCCAACACACTCACACACACTCACACGTATTAGTCTAGAAAGCACAAGTTAGTGAGGCCATAGGTGGTAGGCATCTTACAAACATTGGTCATTACCCATTATCTAATCGTTGTCGGGCGAGGCTTTGCTCAGCAACTGACAGCTTTGAAATACTAAAACTCATTTTTTAAAGCTACTTCTTGCTCTTTCTCTGGTACCCTGTCTCGCTCATCCAAACACACACAGAGCAAGTGACCCAGCTCTGCTTTTTTATAAGTTAGATGTAATCATTTTCAAAATTCAAAACATGATTGTTGAAGATAAAATCTTCCGCTTTAATTAAAATGTGTTGCCTTTAGCCTCTCAAAAACAATATGTTTACTGCAGCAAAAACAATAAACAGTTTGCTTGCACGCATCTGTATTACAAATGTGGTCTACCAGAAATGTAACACTACCTGAAATAAAATAGTTTTACCTATAATTACATACATTTATATACAGTCTAACAATAACATGAACTACTCTTGTGGAAAAAACAGGTTTGTCATCAAGGATTTCAAATGCAGTCTTCACGTCCTCAAGCACAAGCTCAGGGCAGACATTCAGCGCCGAACAACTGTCACATCTTAGTTCTGATAGACATAAATACAATCACCATTATATCAGCATAGGAAAAACATGATTCCATTATCCTTTGAATTGCTAATATACTATCAATCAGCTTTTGTTGTTATTATAAAACCTATGCATGCTACCTATCAGCAGCAAATGGCTGATGGACAAAGCAAGCTCATAAACATAGTGAAGCAATCCGCAGTTTAAGAGCCAGATAATTACTTCCGAAATTAGTGGAGAATAAAAACAGCTCAAATTTGATTAATATTGGACTACCCGCAAAGTGGCTAGAAACATGACTCCAAATAAAAAATGTATACTGCTCACCATATCAACTTCAAAGGCATTTATCTGTCAATGCTGTGTTCATCATAACGTGTTTCCACTGCCCCCGACTGGCCAAAAAATCAGTTGCGGGTTGAAATCCATAGACTTTCACTACTGTTGAAGCAGAATTCCCCAACTGCGCTGAAAGAAACACCTACTGTGTTAACCATTGCTGACTGGTATCAAATACATAAGAAACCCTAACCCTAACCATACAACATTATTTTGTTCTAAACTTAAAAACAAACAAGATAGCCGTCAAATACATATAATAATAGTATCTTAATATTTCTGGCACGTACAAGATAAATTGCTGCTTCCTAGCATTTTTCATTTTTGCTCTCTACAAAGACCGAGAAGAATATAACTGATTTTTATGTAGAGATTCATCTAGTCCCTCCCTTAATCTCTTCTGCTGAGAGCTATCTCTTTTGGCTTCTTGGAACCTTGTACAAGTACCATTAGGATAGGAGCTTCTGGAAGAACTTAATGAGCAAAGGCAGCTGAAAAGAGGAGAGGTTTCACTCGTTCCTTTCCTTTTCAAGAGCAGACTCCTCAAGGTCTCAAATGTGGAAGCTCTGTATTTTAAAGTGGCCTCTTTCATTGAAAAGCATCATTATTTCTTTAGAACATTGTCTGAGGGTTTAGAACAAGAACCACCACCATAGTGCGGTTTATTTTGAATGGACCAAGGACATAGATTCACCAGAAATAGCCATTCATGTTTGAAGAAAACCTATTTAAAGTGTTTAAAAGACACCACAGCCTTGCAACACGTGAGACATGGTACCAGCAGCTTAATTAAAGATGCGCTGTGTAAACGTGTTGTTTAAAAATGCAATTATGCCCTTTTTTCTTAGAGTTAATTAGCCCTCAAATTATGTCCTGTGAACTAAAAAAGCTAAAATGATGATGGATTTTACTGTGGCAATACTTTCTGTCACCGTACCTCTCCCTGTGTTACATTTACCAGTGTGAAATCTGTGCAATTAGCACATGTGAAAGTCGTCCTTATAAATGATCCACTGACAGCAGTAATGAACAGATCTTCACCACCTGACATTGTTAAAATGCTCATGGCTCTTATGTGACTGAATTTAGCATAAGCTTACTTTAGTCTCTTTCTCAATATCTTTGGTTATTTTGTATCAGAGTAATTTCTTTTCACTTTTGATTTGTTTTGTCATTTGTCTAGTTAGATTTAGACGCACAAATGAATACAGGAAAATGGGACAAATTAGATTCCCTCTTCTACAGTTTGCTCATAAGAATCACTTTTTTTTAAACTTTATTTAGAATATTCAACATTTTCTCTACAAGCCAAGATTCCTATTCACACCATACCTCCTCCAGAAGTCCCAGTAAGTCCTCTCCCACTCATTTAACCCTGTCTTTTACCTGTGTCCATTTCAACAAATGTCCGCACAGGCAGCCCATCATTGCCTGCATTTTGGTCGACTTCCAGTAATTGGGTCAAATTTGTTTCTGATTGCAATTGAACCACACTAAGGTTCACACTAGAGTTTACTCGCAAGCAGTCTCAGAAAGAATGATCGCTGTGTTCACAGCAGAGGTTAAGACACATGGAGTTTAATTAAAACAGGTGAAATGCTGGCTTGTGAAAGCGCCCTGAAAATGTGGAAATGATGCAGAGCTCTGCAAGAGAAAATACTTACATGGTATAAATTCTGCATACTCAGACAATTGAGATTCAAAGATGCAGGTGTTCGCTTCTACATGCACATAATGTACCAGCACATACACATTTTGACCCAATCCGCTTATCAATGTTTGCTTTTCAAATGTGTGCCTAATTTTTGTCCTAATTCTGTTGCAGGTGACAGAGACACGGACGGGGCCGCTGGGATGCAGTAGCTATGACAATCTCGACTCGGTTAGCTCCATCCTTCTGCAGAGCCCAGAGAGCAAGATTAATCTGCAAGGTAAACAATCCCAGCATATCAATCATTTCCACATGCTGCCCATTGATGTTGGACATCGCAGGTTAGCAGGGCCAAACTTCATTTTAGCCTCCCTAAAGCAAAGGAGATCTATAGTCATATATGAAATGCTCTTATTTGGACAAGGCCTTCTCAATACTTTAATGCATTTTTAAATTGGAACTGGGATATATTTGCTTCCTAATCCTCTCTGGGGACTGCGATATGATTTTCTCCTGTTAAAGGTATTTGCTAACGTGACCATGGTCTTAGTCGCTCTTAAAGCTTTCTGCAAAGAGAGGCCTACATTCAACTGAACTGAAGAAACTATTCAGACATTAACGCAGGAACCAGCACTGTCTAAGTAGAAACAATGTATAAAAGGAAAGGTATCGCTGTACTGATCAATATAAGTGTCAAACTGATTTATTTGTAGTTGATCAGAATGTATCTCTTTAATGTAGTCGACACATAAATGGTTTACTTTATAACTTTATATCACAGATCAAATGTCAGTATATGCAAATAGCAATGGTTATCCATTAGTGGTTATGTTCTTTAAGCGAAAAATAGTTCTGTCTTAAACATTGACACAATTTATAATTAGCATGCGAGAAGGAATAGCTTGCAGTGACAGCCACCCTGGGGAAAAGACTGACAAAAGACTGTGTAACCGTGGTCAAGTGTTTGAACAGAGTGATTGTTTCTTTGATTTATTCAAATGTACGCAGGTTATTAAAACTAGTGTGAGAATTACAGGCTTATTTTCAATCCAATGCACACCACCACCCACCCCCCCCCCTTTCTCCCTCTCTTTCCTCTCTCTGAAGGGATCATTACTCGTCCTCTGAAAATCAGAGAACTAAGTGGTTTGTCAAAGAAACACTTTTAAGTCTTCCGCTGCCACTTACTCAAAGGACTCCATAGGTTTTGAGAAAAGCTTTATTGTCATGCACCAAACGTATTAGCCTTGTGCTTTGAAGACTGTTTTGTCACCCAATTGACAGATGACAGGTCTGGGAAAGATTATTTTCTTTTGGCTGGATAATAGCCCCAATAGACTGGAGTTGTTTTTCCGTTTGGTTTCTGGCTTAGAGTTTTGTATTATGCCAAATTATATTGGATGTGTTTATGCATTTTGTGTGTGGGCGAAGGGTGATGGGAGGTGTTGAGAGTTCTGCTGACAATGTGCTCTTTATAGAGCAATTATGGTTTTGCGCCTTTAATTATAAAGACAGCTGATGGTGTAACTTCCCCAGTAAATCACAGTGCTCTTCAAAGTGATAGCACTTCACACAGCCCATAGGGAGGTGTCTAGTCAAAGGAGGGCTTTTAAGGTTTACGCTATTCAAATACATTTTTTAATGAGATTCTAATTCACCCTTATAGTTATCCTTTTGTCATGAACACTGGTGTAAGTGTAACAATTCGTTTTATGTTATCCCTCAGTGAACCATGTGTTCTTCTCATATTAAGCCAGCCATGTGCATTTAAAAGGTACTTGTCCTCATGCACTTAAATTGCTGGTATAGGTTAAACATTGTTATTCACTTGGGTCACACACTCTGCTGTTGAGCTGGATTAAGGCTGTTTCATTCATTCAGGCATTTCAATAAACTTAAAAAATGTGCAATATAAAATCATCATATATTATTCTAGCTCTCTAGGTTTCTCTCTTTTTAAAATGTCAACACAGCATTCGGTTGAAAGCTCTCAGCTATAACACATTGGTAGGTGTATGTGTGGTGTTGTGCATATATTGTTTAACATATTATTTCATAAAGACTCAAGGATGATATTATTTATGAGTTGTATAGATAAATTGGATTGTTCTATAACTAAATTGTTCTTTTTGTTATTGCTGTGCTAATATGAGTTTTAATACATTTAATCTTGACAGAACGGGCTATAAAGCGCCACAAGCAGCGGTTGTTGTTCTATCTGGGTGCACTTGGAAATATTGAATAATTCCAAAAACTTGCAAGCTAGACTTTAAGCCATTTGGAACAACTCGTGGACCTCATGGTGGTTCCAAAAGCAGCTTTTTCGCCTTTTATTTGTACAGAACAGCTAGAATCTCTAACAGATTTACAGGATTGTCTGGCCCACAGTCAATGCCCGAAAAATGAAAGCTTTGACAGCTTTGTCAACACGCCATGAATGGACTTCACAAACTATCCCTGGGGGGGAGAGGCATTGGCTGGGCCCAGGATTGCTCTTATAAACTCCCATCACATCTAATGAATGCGCACCATGTGTCTCATTTTCAAATGCCCATTGACCTTTATCCAGACAATTAGCTAAAATGCGAACTTTTGGCATTTAAACTGTGAGGAGGAGTCACAGCTGGCCAGAAGATCACGGTTCAATGCACTACTATCTGATAGCAACAATTGCACAGCATGCAACATTTTAGATGAAACAGAATACCAGCAAAAAAGAAAAACACGTTGCCCCAATGTAGATTTAGCATAAAACAAAGATTCAAAAACTTGATATGTATATATTCGGTATGTTCTGTCTTTATACCTTGAGTATGATTTGTGTTAGACATTAAAATAAACACATTCAACTTGTGTTTCTGGACTCCATAGTGCTCAACCACCCAATTATTCTTGAATGTTAATGTTTCATCCATAAATAACTGAAGGGAAATGCACATCTCTTGAGGTAATGTAGTTCGGATACAACACTAGCTAAGTGAGAATAACCAATTATAGGTGTTCTTGTAATTGAATTCTGGGCCAACTTGGGTAAAAATAACACTGTTGTTACGACCCGTCCCTCTACCAAGCGGTAGTGGCTCGTGGGAAGACCCGCAACATAAAAACAACCATGCCAAACACAGAATTTAGTTATCGACGTGCCTGGGCCAGCCACACCATGAGCCGTAGGACCCAGACTTCGCTCCTCTACCCAGAGGTCCAAACACAGCCTACTGGGAAGGAAACAAAGCTGCGAAAAACCTATACTAATATCCTCCAGAGTTCACACAAAAAATACAGCATAAATATATATATCCACACGAGGTGAGAGGAAAGCCACGGTCGTAATCCCTCGGTTTCAGGACGGAAAAAGAGACTCTTCTCCTCCAACACCCCCACCATGAGTTAGTGATTCTTTTTTTTTTATTAAAGAAAACAAAACAATCACAACAATCGACTTTAAGTCGACAGACGTGCTCAACAAAAAAAACCCACTATGTTTATAGTGGTTTAAAGCCAGAACCATAGCCAGTGCTTCCCTTCCGATGATGGAACACACCCGATGGTGGCGATCGAATCTCCCGGAGCGGTACGACACAGAGCGCTCCACCTCACGATCAGCTCCAGTACATCTGCCCGCTGCGCGTCAGGCAAGTATGCCAAATGAGACTCAACCTTCACCAGAGTCTCCGCAGCGATCGGGGACTCCGAGGTGACAGGGGGGTCACTTTCAGCACTGGACCGCGCCACCACACCGGCAGGTTTACGAACAGCCCCGGGGCTTATCGTACCTGTTTTCCCACCCTCACGCCATAATGGCGGGTCCCTGATCGGTCCGTCCAACTCCGTAGCCGTAAAACTGTCAGACTAACACTCCACTAACTCCACTCTTGGACTTTGCGCGGGTGACTGCAACCGGATTCACCCCCGGTTTAACGAGCACACTGCCACCGGCTAAATCATTCCCCAATATCAGATCTACTCCCTCGATAGGAAAACATGACCGAACGCCGACAATCACGGGCCCTGTAACTAGATCTGATTCCAGGTGAATATAATGCAAGGGTGAACCTACATATTGCATTCCAAACCCCCTCACAAGAACACCGGAATTAACAGCAGACTCCTCCGAGAGGGGCAACACACTACTCACGATAAAAGATTGTGATGCTGCTGTATCCCTCAAAAATGGTAACCGGAACCCTGTTGTTCTTCCCAAGCGAAGACACCACTCCCTGCATAAGAAACGGAGCAAACACTTTGAGTTCTAATTTAGGAGCACCCTGTTGAGGAGTATTGATCAAGGCGACCGTCTTTACAGGCTTCTTCTCATCCCGCAACGCATAACAATTCGCCACAATATTACCTCTTTTCTTACAAAAATAACACACTGGGCAATCTCTGGGTCCCCAACTCACCTCCCTCGCATTTTCCTCCACAGCTCTTGACATGCTGCCCTGTAACTGCACGTTAGCGGAGCTTTCCCTGACCTTGCTGTCACAAAACCGGGCCTGCGCGATAACCCTCCCACCGAAGACAGACTTGTGAGTGAGGACATACTCGTCAGCCAGAACCGCAGCATCAGACAGTTTCACAGGTTTTTGCTCATTTATGTATGTGGCTACTCTGTCAGGCAAACAGTTTTTAAAGTCCTCCATGAGCATTAATGTTCTCATGTCCTCTATAGATATGACCCCTGTCGACGAGCACCACCGATCAAATAGTCCCTCTTTCTCACGAGCGAACTCCACATAAAACTGAGAATCCCTTTTTCTGAAACTGCAAAACCTCTGATGATACTCCTCTGGAACGAGCTCATAAATGCGCAGAATTGCTGCTTTCACCTGCCCATAATCCCGCCTGACCTCGTCAGACAATGCAACGTATACCTCCTGAGCCTTCCCCGTTAGAACGCACTGCAGCATCACAGTCCACACATCCCTAGGCCACTTCAAGGTTGTTGCAACCCGTTCGAAAATAATTACAAAAAAAAAATCCACGTCCCTCTCATTGAACACTGGAATGAAACGGGTGTATTTAACCAAATCAAACTCATGAGGATGTGCGGATCCCAACTGCTGAGTTTGGTGCGACACTGCCGATAACTCCAGCTCCTTAAAACGAAGCATTCGATTAGACTCCTCCTCCATTTTCCTGATTTCGAGATTGCAGTCGATCTCCTTCTCTCTTAGCTTGTTATCAATCTCCTTCTCTCTAATCATTAATTTACGTAGCTCCAGCTGAAGCTCGCTCAATGTCGGAGCTACCTCGGTTTCCTCGTCTTTAGATAAATAGGTAGCGCCCGTTTCCTCCGGTAACACTTCCTTCTCTATAAGTGCCGCCAACAGCTGTTCCTTGATGACCTGCTTCTTGTGCTGTTTGCAACGTTAAATCTGCCTGCAATTAGCTCCAGCTGGGCTTTACTACAGGCGTCCAACTTCTCCCGAGTCGGACCACTAGCAAACCCCTCTAGGTCAAACTCCATAGCGCAAAAATCCAACCTAAACTCACTCCAAGAGAAAAACAAAAACAAAACTGAAACCAGCTAGGCTATCATTCTAGCCACCCTACACTGCACACACAAAGCAAAAATATATATGCTGCAGCTGTCAAGGGCCGTTCTAGAAAGAAACACTCAGTACAGCGGCACCTGACCGAGACAGCCTTTGGACGAGCCCCCATATGTTACGACCCGTCCCTCTACCAAGCGGTAGTGGCTCGTGGGAAGACCCGCAACATAAAAACAACCATGCCAAACACAGAATTTAGTTATTGACGGGCGTTTATTTGTAGCACAGCCGTAACTCACATGCATGCCTACCGGCAGAAAGGAACCAAGTCTGGAGGACGGCGTAAAACAAACAAAAAGGAAGAAGGGGGCCTGGGCCAGCCACACCATGAGCCGTAGGACCCAGACTTCCCTCCTCTACCCAGAGGTCCAAACACAGCCTACTGGGAAGGAAACAACGCCGCGAAAAACCTATACTAATATCCTCCAGAGTTCACACAAAAAATACAGCATAAATATATATATCCACACTAGGTGAGAGGAAAGCCACGGTCGTAATCCCTCGGTTTCAGGACGGGAAAAGAGACTCTTCTCCTCCAGCTTCTCCCTTTTTAAGTCGTCCCCAGCTGAATGCAATTAGGACACCTGGGGGAGGCGGAGCCAGGGGCGGATCAGGTGCACCTGCGCAGCAGAGAGACAGAGAAAAACAACTGTATTACTGACAAAAAATGTATCCAAGAATTACATTTGTTCTAGGTTCCTATGGCACTTACATGTAGCCGTTGCTATATACAGGCGTGTCTGCTTCTCTCTTTTTTTTTCTTTTTTTTTTGACAGCTGTCTAAATCACTGCCAGTGAGTGAATGAAGAGATTGTGAAACCATTTTGAATATTACTTTCAGAAGGTTTCACTTTAGCTGGTTTTATGCACATATATTTTCCTGTTTATGCGTTACTAAAATTGTTCTTTTAGAAATGATTCACCAAGTTACTTTATCTATCCCTTCCTCGGCCCATTCCTCATTTAACTCTGCGATACACCATGACGACACATTTTGGACTCTCATGTGTATGCACAAACATGACTCTGACCAACTGTGACCAGTGTTGAACAAAAACCTTTTATGTATAATGCCATATTTTGGAAATAAACCTGTAAAAACCTTAATCGAGACGAGCTATTTTAATTGCTTATGAATTTAATAAGGGGTTCATATTAGTATGCAGCGCCATGTGAGTTACAACAAGGATGCAGTAATAGAAAACCCACTTCATTTCATTCTTCTAATTAAACTTTTAATCATGCTTTTTTTTTAAACCTCAGCACTTTATCTAGCTAGAGGCACAAATGTAACTGCAAAACTTTGTTAGAGAATATATACAATAAAATGATTACAAACCTGTTGGCAAACACCTTTACTGCTGGGATTAGTTATAGAAAGTCTGAGACAGCATTCTGGTTTAAATGAACAAGATAGTCAATTTCGTTGTGGTCAAAGTGCTCCTGGAGACACTTTTGACTGTCTCTAGAAAAATAACTGAATTCTTAAAAGGGTTTTTTCCCCCCTTCTCCTACTCACCCCTGCGGTCGCTCTATGTGAGCTGTTGGGCCTGTGAACCTCAGATAACACAGTGAGGATATGCCACTCCCTGGATATTCCCTCTGCTTCCACTTAGATTTAGATTAGAATGCTCTAGTCAAATCTCACATCAAGGGAGCTACCTATCAAAGCTAGAGTCAGTCCTTTCCTCTCCCACAGTTTTGCTTTGTGAAATATTTGGCAAATTCACCAACACCTTGTGCCTCCTCCTTTATTGGCCTTTTTTCATCAGCAGAATAAGATGGCACTGGAACAAATTAATTCACATTAGATTTCATGCATGATTTAGCAAAGCTTTGATCCATCAAAGATGAATATTTGCTTCCCTTAAACTTAATTTGGCTATGGAGGTTTAGGTTTAACATTTGTGGATGTTTAATGCCATATTTTGCAGCTTTATTGGCAGCTAAATACAGAACCACAGGGCATTGGCATGCAGTATGTTATCAGCAGAGGCTGTTTGTGGGCATGCAAGAGGAATTCATTGATCCTGGACCGGTCTTCCTCTGTCGCTTAACATCAATTATAGTTTAACCTTGCAGACACTTGTGTCCCTGAACCTGATATCATCAATCTATTGGTTATAACAAATTATCAGAGGTACCACAAGCCATACATGTGACTACACTCTTAAATTCCTCGTGGATTTTGTATGCATTTGATGGACATGTTTTCCTTGTGTATATTATTTGAATAAATTCAATCTAAAATATTCACACCATTGAGCTTCTCTACTATGGGGATTTAAATCCACTTTTTCTACCACCTTGATTGTTCATTGTTTGTTTGTCCTCTCCCTGGGCTACTTTGAGGAAACCCAATGATATTGGTTTTGTCTGGATTCTCACTTTCCCTTAGTACACAGTATGCTTTAGGTTGCAGGGATCATTTTGTCATTTTCATTTTCTCTTAATACCCTAACTCCTTCCATCTGTCAGTATTTATATTGTGTTTGACATTTGAATAGGTGGTATTTTTAAATAGCAAAGAAGCAGGGGCTTTATATTGGGCAGAATATTGCAATATTTGTTGTGTTATTTGATTTATAGCCAACACAAATAAAGAAAACGTGTACTGGGGAATGAAAATAGCAAATTGGATACATGTATTAACTCTGCCAAAGAAAGATAAAATGCCCTGGAACCTCCACAAGCCATTACCTTGCAAGGACCCAATCACCTCCGATATGGCTGTCATAAATTAGCACCAAAACAAAAGCCGGCTAATTTGTTTCTTTCAATCCCCGACACATGCTTTCTCTATTTTTCTTTCTCCAGTTTCTTCAACAGCCTATCTTGGAAGAGCCATGAGCCTATCTGGGAAGATTTATGAATATGTTAGAATAGCCTGAGCCAACAGTTTTCAAAGTGGTGAAGTGAAAATAAATTAGACTGGCCCTGTAGGCAAGTCGTGTGGAGAGTGATGAATTAGATACTCATTGCTCTGTCGCTCGATTCCTGTCCCTCATTTCAAGTAAAAAAAAAACTGCAAACACCATGGGGAAGACGAACAAACACACAAATCAATTGATTTGTTTTTGATGACGGACTAATTGATTTAGAGACTAAAGTATATCAGTAAACATAATGTCTTGGGTTACCAGGGAATCATTTACTGAAGAAAGATATGTGGTGCAAAGCATGGAGAGCAGATGTTGGGGGAGCACAACAAGGCATTTTCATCATATCTTTTGTATTCGCTCAGTTGCTCCCTTCCTCGGCATCTTTATCTGTACACAGAAACACTGTCTGGTTTTAACTATTCATCTATTCCTTTCTCAAACCTGGACCCACCCGAAAAACACCCCACTATATCTTCATTTGATGATACATATCCCAGTTAAAACCATTATTATTTTCATTAGAAGTCACATGTGAATACCTCATGTCACAGTGATCTGGGGTATTGACCCAACTCATGGACATGCATTGATCCAAGGTGGCCATTTTCTTTTGCTCAGAAAACTAACAACGTAGGATCTTATCCATCAAGATGGATGGCTGCACACATTTTTTCACTTCCCTCTAACATTCTGAAAACCAAGTTCCTGATGAAATCTTTCCATGCAGACCTGAAGGTCAGCTTTCAATTGGAAGTGGTCAATCAAGAGTGAGTTTCCATTTGGGCCAGCATGCCATAAATCTCCTTTTCCACTCACCATTGCCAGCTTCAGGCTGCCATTTCAGCAAGTACCATGGTTTTCCACTCAGTCTTTCTTCTCCCTCTGACAGACTGTGTTTCATCAATTGATTGGGGGATTCTGTACTTTATTCATCTTTTGTAAATGGGAAAGGCCCCATAAGTATTGAACTGGTGATAAAGTCACTTTCTGTTTTTTGTCGGTTCAAATGTGTGGGCCATGGCTTTACACAATTAAAAAGTAATTACGACTGATGATACTTCCGAGTGTGACGCCCTTTTTGCCACGTCGTAGACATTAGAATTGTAGTGATAAAAACTGATAATGGCCTTTCAACGGGCTGGTCACAAACGTTAATACATTTGCATTATAATGTAGTGCTAAATCATTACCAATAATACTGTTATATTGACAATCTTAAAAAAGTTTGATATTTAAATGAAAAAAGGCAACCCACAAAACATATTTGTTGTGTGTTTTTAGCTCACTATTGTGAGTTTGTTTATGAATCAGCAGATTAGTGCACAGCCAACATGTTCCTTCAAATACAAATAGATTAACATTAGGCTACTTGTTGTTATTTAGGGAAGTTTGATGTACTTTCTGAGATAAATCTGGGCTTTTCATCTGGGATGTGTGTGCAGCACATCTTGACACTTTGAGGGCAGTTGTATCGTTGATAGCTGGAATGGAAACATCAAATCTTGTCAAACATCTCTCCTCCCCCTCTCCAGGGTTCCTGTAAAACATGTGATTTCTGCAAGAGCGTGTGTGTTGGTGTGCCTGTATGTGTATGTTTCTGTGTGTGTGCATGCAATTGAAAGTGGGACACTATGATGATAAGTTACCAGCCGAGGCCTTAGTGCTACTGCTGTGCGGGGACACATGGCAGCACATGAGGAAGCAGCTTGACTGTAGAGCACAGGCTGCCAACAGCAACCACATCACAAATCTTGAAACACAGTATTCAGTGTGAATGATTCAAAACCAAAATTACTACAATCTACTAGCACCATTTATGAGAGATTATTCCTATTACAGAAAGAAAAAAACAAAACAAATTTGCATTCTCCCTATGATCTTGCACACAGGAATACATCTAAAACGTTTTTTTTTAACTTACCTTTTCTCTGACTCAACTTGCATGTCTGTGTCCAGAGTGCTGTGCACCTGGCAATAACTCGGCGCCATGGAGAGCTCATCTTCCTCTCCAGACTGCCCGCTCTTCTCAATCCAGCAATTGCTACAACATGCAATTTCAGCATATCCCTCATTCAGGAGGCGGGAGCAGAAAGCCTGAATGCCAAGACCATTTCTATATGTAATGTATGCTTTTACAGTGATTACTGCACCTGCTTTCTTTCTTGCAGTTTGTGCTAACAATATGAATAAGTGAGCTTCTTCAAAGCTAACGCTAATTGGAGGTATCGTAAGGAACACATTGTGTCTTTTTGTTCCATGCAGAAAGAGCGGAGTGTATCACATATGCACATGCAGGCTCTTGTATGTTAATATGTTCTAGGAAATGGGATTTGTCATTTCTCTGTTCTTTTGCTTTTTCAAAATATATGCATGCCTAAATCTTATGTACTGTAAAATAAATCCCAAAGTATAGCACTCAGGGATGAAAAAACAAAAGTGTTTGTGCTGCACTTTGGACGCATTTGACATGAAAATATGAACTTCATGGTCCTAAACTATTTTTCCCACAAAGTTAACTAAGATTGTATAAAAAACACTGAGTAAACAGTCCTGTTGGAAAATGGGCTGCTGCCTTAGAGACTGCTTGGAACATTTATGATAATCTACGATAATCTACTTAACACAGCAACACATTATCCATTTGAATGCTAAGTAAACCTCATTCAGAACTTTAAAAAAATGCAAACATATTCTGAGATCTGAGAATAGCTCCAGTGGAACATGTTATCCTCTGTCAGGCCCAACAGACGCTGTATAAGACCCACGTGCTTTATGTGGCGGAATGAGTGGATGAAAAGCAACTTTAAATGCCCCTCTACCTCATTCATCTGGGAGTGGAGCTTGCGTGTGAAATGGGCCAATACCGCAAATCTTAAAGCTGTATGCCCCCTCTGTTTTAAGTGTCTAGGGATCAGCAGGGTGGCCCGGATTGAAGAGAAACAGGCAATCTTCCAGTTCAGAGGTCTTTGGTTTTGTATCATGGCTGCAACGATAACCTCCAATGGTAATTTAATGCCCCCATTCAAGTAATGCACTTTATTGCACCAGTGGATTAAGTAATGATTATTTTGTGAAATTGCGGCCACACAATGGTCAATTAATCTTTAATGAAACTGTAACTTATGAGGCGGAGCGTGGCATTGCAATAAGCGGGCAACTGCTTGCCAAGGCTGTTACAAGCCTCAGTTGTGGACTACACTCCCCATCTATCACCATGTAAAAATAGAGCACTCTAGAAAGAGACATAATGAAAAGGCAAAGTCACAGTTGCAGGCTCCATTTTTAGCATTCATGGAAGGTTTTAGGGGCTATATCCTCCAACGTACGTGAAGGAAATATGTCAGCCTTTGATGTATGCAGAGAGATTATCCATTTGCCATTTTCAGGTGCTATTTATTTAGAGCAAGCCAGGCATAGGGGTTGCAGGGAATTATGTGCACTGACAGAGCATGAAGTTGGAGGTTATGAAATGGCTGCACTGGAATTCCAATACCCAGCTATTTATTTCATCAGCAGCTCTTTAATGATGGAAAGTGTAACTCCCTGCTCCAATGTGTTGTTTTTTTACTCAACAAACACCTGCATAAGAGCCGTATAAACTGTAGCTTTATAGCCCAATCATTTTCAAAGTGTTCACATGGCACTGCACTACCAGAGCAAAGCCGGGATAGTCACAAAGATAAATGTTTTTTTACTCTGATTAGTTTCTCATTTCATTTTGGGCCCGAGGGCTCCAATTCTCTTACTCATTCCCCACTGCACTAACAAATGTGGATGGATTTGTTTTATTGCATGACATCATTTCTACACTGGCGTGAGAGAACAAGACATTGAATTTCCAATACTTGAGTGCATGCTCGGTGGGAAAGTGTTGAGGAGAGCAAAAGAGGTGAAGAAACAGGAATGATGAGAGTGATTGATGGAGTGAATGTGAGCCAAAGGATGAAGAGGGACGAGTCAAGGGGCATGCGCATGAGTGTGGTGGGAGTAGGAGTGAGTGTAATGAAGTACGACGGAAGAGATGTGTACAGAGTACGAGGTAAAGAGTGAGAGGTTTGGTAAGAGAATAGACAGAAACATTGAGAAGAAAAGAGAGTGGAAAACAATAGATTGCAAGACTGATAGTGCCGAGCTGAATGTCAGCATCCCCAACCGATCCCTCTGCAACCTCCCGGTACCAACACGGTGATGTCATAGGAAGAAAATGTGTGTCGGTGTGTGTCTGCTTGTGTGCTGATAGTAGGGTTGGGGGAATGGTTAGACGGCAGAGGGAAGGAGGGAGGGCTGAGGCACTCGGTGTTATTGTGCACCCGGCCGCTGGCACCAGCACTGTCAGTAAGCAGCGTTGATCCGTGAACTTGCCATCTGGATTCTCCCACAAATCACATTAAAGTTTCAAGCCCAGGAATACATCAAGCTAAATGAATATTGGATCCAGGGGCCGCAGACAGGCCTGATGGAGAAAAAGCCCTGTGCAACCCAACTCTTTTGTGGTCAGACATGATCCATCCATCCCCTTTACCCCCTCCCTCCTGCTGTTCCCTTCATCACTGATGGGCAACGCTTCTAAAGAGGGAGAGAGGAGAAGGGAATCTACTCATAACTAAAAAGGGAACACAAGAAGACGGTTGATTATAAAGAGTAGGGTTATTGTGCTGCATTTAAAGACAAGTAAAACATGGCTTGTAGCTTGATATGACTGGAATAGTTAGTTATAATTAATTCCTGATAGAATTGTATAAACATTGCTCGATATTGGCCAAAACCACTTTATTTTTCTTTAAAGACTGTCACTGTTCATGCAGGATGAAGTTGTCCTATGTTGCAAAGCCAACAATCTTGGCACATATTAGGACATTAATGCTTCTTAATCACCCACTGTTTTCTGTTAAAGTGCATGTTGTGGGTGTAAAGAAGGAGCACACTTTGGCACTTGAATAATACTAGATACCATTAAATTCTATGACAATGCCATGGAAATTATTATTGTGTACAGTATTAAATTATAGGCTTACTCTTTCTTTTCTTTCAGCTTCATTATGTTGATTTTGCATAAATGGATTCCTATTTTCACCGAAAGTCAAAATAATACCTGAGCAGAAAAAATAATGGAATCATTCATCATTCAATAACGATGTTATGTTCTGGTTCCTGGCTGCATATTTCCTGCTGAAACACTGTTTGTGCTCAAGTAAAACCTATTAAGAAAATATTGTCTCACAAAGATTCTGTTTCATACAGGAGAAAATAAACCTATTTAGTTATTTTCCAATTCAGTGGCTTGTATAGCTAGGGATTTATTTTCAACGGGCCTGGACTGAAGAAAAAGGCTTTACTGTTTTTTCAGGGTTCACGTCTATGAGATCCCCAGGGTGAGATACGGATTGGCTTGTAGTATGAAAATTATAAATACCTTGTCAGCGGCGAGAGGAAAGAGGTATTTTCAGCTTCAGCCCCAAATTGGCCTCTTGACTACAAATTCCAATATCGCTATTAGCAAATAATTAGCAGGATGCTGCAACATTTGGTATGTAAACCACAGGCAAATACAAATGGAAACATGTATTGTACAAAGCAAGGAGTATAATAAAAATGCTCACAAAGGGTATTAAACAATCTGTGCTAAGGAAACCAACACAGCAGAAGAGAGCAGGCATCAATCACTGTTATACATTGTCACATCATGAGTGACCCACCACTGAAAAGACAGCTCAAGTTGAACATAGTCGAGCTTTGAAGCACACCATTCAGAAAAATAAACGAGTGTTTATAACACAAAGCAATCCTGGAAGGTCCGTCAGCCCTTTCACCGCCGCTTTTTAATATTGTGTTAACCTTTTCACACATTTGCATTGATGCAAAGACAAAATGGGTATCATTCGTTGACAATAATCCTGCCTCAAATATTTTCATTTCACTGTATACTTGAAAAGAAAGCAAGATTGTAGGCTTTTTCTTATTCTTTATGTCATATTCAACAATAGATCATTTATGAAACACATTCTGTTGCACTAAAACTTCCCATTTGTCTCTGTTTTTCTGTCAGGTCTTCAAGTCATTTTCCCAGAATACCTGCAGGAGAAGTTTGTCCAGTCAGCCCTGAGCTACATCATGTGCAATGGAGAAGGAGAGTATGTGTGCAGTAACAACCATTGCATCTGTCAGTGCGCCGACGACTATCCCCAGTGCAACTGTCCCATCACTGACATCCAGATCATGGAGAATAGCCTGCTGGGGATGTCTGAGTCCTGGGCCTCTTCTTACAAAGACTTTGAGAACTCTGGTAAGTTTACAATTCTTCCAACTTATATTTACCTTGACAGCTTAGGAGAAGTGTGTAGCTGTTTTACTATTTTTCAAGGGAATAATTCCTGAGAAATGCAGCTATCCTATTCTGTGTATGGGTACATGTGCAGAGCTCAGGTAATTAAGGTGATATCATAACCTTGCAATTTCCTCTTTGCTTGAAGATCATTTAAAATCCCATTTTATAATTCTGCAGCTTAGTCTGCCCTTGCTCAATACCACATTTACATAATTAATAGAAAATTAAGTTTCCTGTATTCACTGCAGAAAGTACTGAGCAAATGCAGACCCAAAGTGTCTAAGATATTGGACACGGTGGTAAAAGAAATAAAAGCACAGCTATTGCCCAGCTGCTACATGGCGAGTCACCTTGTTTATCTATTATTGATATGATATAAAAGTGTCCCAATAAAACCTGCCAGCAGCAGATAAATATATTGATATACCATAGAAAGTTCATGTGAGTCACTGAGTGCAGTGAGTCTGGAAAGGGTGTAACACGAAGAGGCCAAAAATAAAGGTTTATATTAAGGCTTATCAATTAAAATGCAAGGAAATGAATAACTTTCTTAGTGTCTGTGTCATTTATCCAAATGCTATTAGATTAATAAAATGAAATATATATATTTTGGACCCTTCATATTGAGATGTAATGGCACAAGAGGTATGAAGTGGGGTTACACTCTGAGAGCTGTAATCTCTAGATAAGGTGCTTGGTGACTTGAGATAAGAGTCATGCGAGGGACTATGTGGACTCTTTGGAAGCTGTATCAAGGAAGAGATCCTTGGTGGCTTTGAAGCCTGTATGAAAGCACTTGGCATCTGTTGAACTGGCATGATGTAATAATGGATTCTTTTGGTGAGGGAATCAAACATTTTTGAATACTGGATGCTGGGGACAAACATCTTTTTCGAGGAAAATGGCGAGGGAGGTGACCTGACATTTCTGAAAAGTGGGTGGAGGAATACGGCAAGTTTGAAACATGGGAGGAGAAGGAATCTGGCTTCTTTGAAGAAAAGGGGAAAAGGAGCTCTGACATGCCTGGGAGGAGAGAGGAGGAAGTTCTGACATTTCTTAGCTGTGTCTGAAAGAGAGTCTCAACTCCGTGGTTAATGCTGTTAGACTAAGACGTCAGTAGGAAAGCACTGGCTTACCGCAAAAGTCTATTTTGCAGGTATTGAATATGGGGATATTTTCTTTTAAGAGTTTCGTCTAATGCTGTGTATTAATTTTTCTCCCCAAACAAATGTGGTTGGAACAGGGGTTTTATACATAGATTTGGATTAGATTGTCAGTAACCTGAGTAGAGGCATTTTTGTGTTAGGCTACTTCTGCATTCTCTTCAACATGCTGGAATTGATAAACTGTTCATTGGATTATTTATAATGATGTGCTTGAATTTATCTTCGGAGACAATAATGAGCTATACTCTGAGTCATATTTCCTTAATTAGCACACCAAATAAAAGATTCCTTCTACTTAATTTGCTGCTGGAGTCTACAAGCATCCTCATGCCCATTGTAAGTAAAAATTGGAACCAGAGTTGAAAACAAGGGTCAGAGAGCTGGGCTCATGGGTTGTCTGGCGAGGAGACAAGCCGTGAGTTATCAGAAGCAGCAGGAAGAACATAAGGGCAATAAGCGACACTGGTGGGAACATATTTGTTGAAGCAAGGCTCTTCAGTAAGTGTGTGGGAGCACAGTCAGAGCGTGTTTACTGCACTGAGAGTTTCAATTCACTGCAAATACTCACAACAGAAGCAATCCGAAAAAATAAACCAAAGACATCAACCATACAACAAGAAGATTGGTCGAGTTTATGTGTGCTCACAAAAATGGGATTGACTCTTTTTGGTGATTCTTTAAATTGTCCCTACTTGAAAAAGACCCTACTGGATATTTTTTGCAGTGTTCCAAAAAATAAACTTTGGACATATTGGTTAACAAATTGTTCTAATGCCTAAAGTTTTAAATCATAAACCTTTTATATTCAAAACATGTATGCAAATACATGGTTAACTTCTGTCAACTCTACCAATTACATGCAGTAGCTGATTGTTGTTGCTTTGTTTGTAACTCTACCCAGGATGCTTAGCGGGAATAGGGTTGAACAAATAAGTATTCTGTAAAGCAAACGCACTCTCCAATATTGTTGACACTTAATCATGTGGATGAAAACACAATGGTTGGTTCACAGATGAGACTGTTTGTGTACATTTTTCAGTTTATTTTGCTATTTCAACAAAGCTGCATTAAAGTCTTGCCATGGAAACGTCAGTGTAATTAAAAAAAATACATTGAAAAGTTTGCTTCAGATATTTTTTTTATTAAGAACCACAAAACAAGTAGATCCATATTAAGTGAAATCAATTGATTACATTTTCAAATGCAACTTTCATATTGAATTCACCCTTTTTTCTGCTGCTTTCAAGTCAGAACATTAATTTTGAACTTGTACTTTTCTTTCATTTTTCTGTCTCACCTCTATCCTCTCTCATCTCTGTATTTTGCCATCTGCTCTTTCACTTCATCACTTTCTGTCATCCAGATGAGTTCAAGTCCTTCCTGAAGAGGCTGCCCTCCACTCACTTCCTGCCCATCAGCAGTGTGCATCTCCTGTGGGGCAGTGACTGGGACCTTCAGGCTCGCTACAGGCTCCTTCAGAGTTCCCTGGAGATCCAGCGGCTCAAGATCCAGCGCACTGCCCGCAAGCTCTTTGGCCTCAGCATCCGTTGTCACCACAACCCCAACCACCAGATGCCTAGGGAGAGGTGGGTAGAAATACGACCTCTAGGTCATGATAGGGATTAGATGTGAATTTACTCGGTGATCTAAAGTGCTGTTTTTGGCATTTGATATTTTTGGATATTTTCTTTTCCAAGTGTGAGAATAGCAGCTGTGAACATGTATCCCACAGAGGATATTTCAGGGAAACTTCTTCTCTGAAATGATGTAAAGGTTTTACTTTGATTGTTGCTTCTCGAAGCATGCACAGTAAGGATGCCATCTATTATACATCTCAACTTATGGCTCTGTTGTTTCTGTCCATCAAGCCAACTTAGTGCTGAGGCTTGCACATGCCCAAAGCACTCTTGCTCACTCTTGTATTTCTCATTGCAGTCTGAAAAGTAAATGTAGCTGTGGGAGTTTTCTTGATAGGTCATTGCACACATCTGTCACCACCTACTGCAGTTGCAGCTTAAGAGCCTTGCTGTGAATGTGCCATGGTGTCAGCACTGCCAGGAACTTCCACATCCGCTGCAGCAAATATTAGAAAACACTATGCGAAATATGCAAAGTGTGCCACATGAAACACACACCAATGGTTCTCTGTAGGTGATGGAAATGGGATCTGTGAAATATTTATTCAAGTGGTCTTAAAATGAGCAGATGTCAACAGTCTACAACAGAAAAGGGGCACACCCACATTTGTGTGTAAGGGATTGAAAAGGATTGTTCTGAAGTGTTGCAAAGAGCCGCAGTATATGCCCTTGCTCTTCCATGGAGTGCGCATCGAGAGTGCCTGATGGCACTGGAAATAAGAGCAGCATGTTTATTTGTTTGCTTGTGTGAGGCAGCCTTGCATCAGATGGAGGACTTATTTGTTTTCAACACATCTGTTTGCGTGTCTGTGCACTTTGCCTACATGCTTGAGTGGGTGGTAAGTGGTCTATAGCTTACACACATGTTCTAACCTAGGCTACAGCGCTACATTTTCATATAAGTGACTGCTTGTTATATATGATAAAAGGGTGTTGCTAACGGGGGAGGCACATCAAATACCTTTTAAAGCACTGCTCGGCACGGCACGGCACGGCACTGCACGGCATATATTTTATTTTTTTCAAGATAGGCTTTTTTTACCTTGGTATCTACCCCCCATTGCTCACCCTCATTACAACAACTAGCCAACCTAGAGTAGAAAGCCTTTATTGTCATTGTGCAAAGTATCCAACAAGATTTTTGTAGTCATATTACCTGTCATATTATCGAGGTTGGGGAAAAATAGGACCCAAATGCAGATTGAGGAGGGAAGCGGGTTTCAAAATGAAACAAAAGAAGAGCTTTATTTACAAAAGGGCATCACTAGGGCCAAAAGGGTGGGTGGAGGGGGTCTGGAGGACGGGTTTGGGCTGACAGCCCAGGGGCACGGCAGAGGACCAGGAAGGGGTCTCGGGCGGACGGCCTGGGGGCAAGGCAGAATTCATTGTGGGGGTCTCGGGCGGACAGCCCGGGGGCAAGGCAGAGTTCATAAAGGGGCGAAGGCCACAGCGGGCGAACTCAGCGGGCCGAGCATGAGGGCGAAGGCAGCGGCTGGAAGAGTCAGGGGGCTTGGCCCGAGGGCCGCGGCTGGGAAAGTCAGGGGGCCGGGCTCGAGGGCGAAGACCGCGGCACTCAGGGGGCCGGGCTCGAGGGTGAAGACCGCGGCTGGGGAACTCAGGGGGCCGGGCACAAGGACAAAGGCTGCGGCTGGGGAACTCAGGGGGCCGGGAACAAGAACGGGCAAGAAGGCGGTGACGGGACAACTCCGGAGGACGGGCAGGTAGGCGCTGACGGGACAGCTCCGGAGGCCGGGCAGGACCCGGTGTCGGCCGGACAGGAACCGAAGCCGGTGGGACAGGCGTAGACGGGATCCTAGACATGACATGGGCTGGTGTCAATGGGACCCCGGATTCGACACGGTGAATCATCAGATCCTCCTTCGCACTCTCCAAAAACTTGGAGTTTCAGGCTCTGCACTTTCCCTCCTCACCTCATACCTGAAAGACCGTACTTACAGGGTGACTTGGAGAGGGTCTGAGTCCGACCCTTGTCAATTAACTACGGGGGTCCCTCAGGGCTCTGTTCTTGGTCCCCTCCTCTTCTCCCTGTACACAAACTCGCTCGGATCAGTCATTAGCCCGCATGGTTTTTCTTACCACTGCTACGCTGACGACACCCAATTAATTCTGTCCTTTCCCCGCTCAGAGACCCAGGTCGTTGCACGCATCTCTGCTTGTCTAGCTGACATCTCTCAGTGGATGTCTGCTCACCACCTCAAGCTTGACAAGACTGCTCTTCCTCCCGGGAAAAGATTGTCCCACTCTTGACCTAACAATCAACATCGGCACCTCAGTTGTTTCCCCGACTCAGACTGCAAGGAATCTGGGTGTGACCCTAGATAACAACCTGTCCTTCACTGCAAACATCGCTGCTACAACCCGTTGCTCCAGATACACGCTTTACAACATCAGGAAGATACGTCCCCAGCTGACTCAGAAAGCGACTCAGGTTCTGGTCCAGGCTCTCGTCATCTCACGCCTAGACTACTGCAACTCCCTCCTGGCTGGTCTACCTACATGTGCCATCCGACCTCTGCAGCTCATCCAGAATGCAGCGGCTCGTCTGGTCTTCAACCTTCCTAAATTCTCCCACACCACTCCGCTCCTCCGCTCCCTTCACTGGCTTCCGGTAACTGCTAGAATCCACTTCAAGACACTGGTACTTGCTTACCATGCTGCGAATGGATCTGGCCCTTCCTACATCCAGGACATGGTTAAACCGTACACCCCAGCGCGTGCACTACGCTCTGCATCAGCCAAACGACTCGTTGAGCCCTCGCTGCGAGGGGGACCCAAGTTCCCATCGGCGAAAACACGTGGGTTTGCTGTCCTGGCTCCAAGATGGTGGAATGAGCTCCCCATTGACATCAGGACGGCAGATAGCTTGCACATCTTCCGGCACAAACTGAAAACTCATCTCTTTCGACTCCACTTCGAGCGTTAGAACTATTAACGAAGCACTTTTATACTAATAAAGGACTGGCTTACCTAAAGCCAGTTGAGTAGCACTTGAAATGTTTGGCTCTATGAAACCTGATGTACTTATATGATTCTGTTTTCTTCAAGGTTGTGTCTTCCTGGTCGAATGTACTTATTGTAAGTCGCTTTGGATAAAAGCGTCAGCTAAATGCAATGTAATGTAATGTAATGGCGCAAGGGCTGGTGTCGATTGGACCACCAACGCAACAGGACAAGGAGTAGGCAGGACCCCCGGCGGGACAGGTGTCAGCAGGATCCCCCACGGAAGAGGACAAGGAGTTGGCAGGACCCCCGGCAAGCCAGGTGTCGGTGGGACCCCAACGGCACAGGACATAGGGTTGGCAAGACCCCCGGCAGAAGAGTTGTCGACGGGACCCCCAGCAGCACAGGACATAGGGTTGGCAGGACCCCCGGCAGAAGAGTAGTCGGCGGGACCCCCAATGGGACAGGACATAGGGTTGGCAAGACCCCCGGCAGAAGAGTTGTCGGCGGGACCCCCAGCGGCACAGGACATAGGGTTGGCAGGACCCCCGGCAGAAGAGTAGTGGGCGGGACCTCCAACGGGACAGGACATAGGGTTGGCAGGACCCCCGGCAGAAGAGTAGTCAGCAGGGCCTCCAACGGCACAGGACATAGGGTTGGCAGGACCCCCGGCAGAAGAGTAGTCGGCGGGGCCTCCAACGGCACAGGACATAGGGTTGGCAGGACCCCCGGCAGAAGAGTAGTCGGCGGGACCCCCAACGGGACATGACATGGAGTTGGCAGGACCTCCAGCAGAACCTCCAACGGCACAGGACATAGGGTTGGCAGGACCCCCGGCAGAAGAGTAGTCGGCGGGACCACCAACGGGACAGGACATGGAGTTGGCCGGACCCCCAGCGGAACCTCCAACGGACCAGGATTGGGTAGGGACTTGAGAGGGGACTCGAGAGGTGACTCGAGAGGTGACTTGAAAGGGGAAAGAACACGGGGGGCTGGAGTCGGCCGGAACGCCGACAGGACACGGGGAGCTGGCGTCGGCCGGTACGCCGACAGGACACGGGGAGCTGGCGTCGGCCGAAGAGCCAACAGGAGATGAGGGGCTGGAGTCGGCCGGTACGCCGACAGTACACGGGGAGCTGGCGTCGGCCGGAGAGCGAGTCTGGACCAGGGCTACTGGGGCCGGAACTGAAGCCGGAACCATGGCTGTGTGGGCCGGTACTGGAGCAGGCACCATGGCTGCTGGGCACGGAATTGGGTCTCCTTCTCTTAGGAGCCTTTTGGAGGCTCCGTGGACCTCCAAAAGCCAGACGAGACCCATCAAAAGCGTTCTCGAAAGAAGCTATGTTGGGAACTGTGGCAGGCAGGGGGCTAGCATGCCTGTAATTATGTAACTTTTTTTTTTTTTTTTAGCATATTGTTTATTATATTATAACTCTGATATAATTCTAAACAGGTGAACACAATCCGACAATCAGACACCCCAGGGAAACTAACGACAGGAAGGAAGACAAGACACGGGGAGAACAGAATTGCAAAAATAAAACCATGACAAGACAGACCAAACTAAAACTGTGACATAAAACTAAGATCGTGACACATAGTGCACAGTGAGGAAAACAGACAAACAATGAAAACATGACAGTAGAAGACTAAACAAATGCAGCATGTCAGTAGAAGTTAATGTAGCTCGTGCTGCTGAGCATTAAGGAAACATGCTCCCGACGGACAACTACAATACCCACATGGCTTTGTGTCGTGTCCCAGCCCACACCTTTCTTAACATATGCCACATTTATGTTTCACTGTGTTTTAGATTCTCAGGGGAAAGCCCAGAGTGCACCATGACAGGGTCATTCCTACACTATGTATGTTTTAAATATGTTGGGCTATCATAGGGCTTCCAGCTTTTCCCGAAGATAGAAGGGGGGGGGGGGCAGAGGGCCAAGGTTTAATAGTGAGGGCTAGCTATTAATGCTTGGATTTAATCAGCTCTTGCTTTTTTTATTTTCTCAAATAAAACCTAACTTTGGTGTGAATATAACAGAATTTAATAGATTATAGGTTCAAGATTAAAAAACTAAAAACTCAAACCAACTACATACCAGCCCTTGGATACACACAGCACATTATCTTACTATACACTGTCATACAGAATATGTATTTGTAATACAAGTCAAATCCCTATGTTGTCTTATGTTGATGTCTAATGAAGGCTAGCAATTGTTTTATGATTTGTTTTAATGTTACTGCATTCTCAGAACGACTTTGTTAAAGGACTATGTTTTAATAACATATTGGCGAGTTTGCCACATTACAATCTCTGTCTTTGTCCTCAATTCAAGAAAATGGCCCGAGTCACCAACAGGTACTCCAGTCTCCACCTTGTCACTGGGCAGCCTATAATATCAGTGGATGGGGGAATGGAGGCACGGCTGAAAGCCCATAAACCATCACGCCAAGTGTTTTGAAGGTGTTTGCCAACCTCCTGAGGGAGGGCTTCCAGCACATTCCCAACCTGTCAGCTGCAGAGGGTACTGATGATGATGTGAAAAACATCCTGCCTGGCCCCAGTGGCCAAGAATGGGCACACCAGGGTTCTAAATGACAGCAGGCCGGATCCCTAGTGAGGGAGCGTTTAGATCCCCTTCAGTTCATACATCAGGCCCACAATGGGGAGGATGATGCTGTCAACCACCTGCTTCTCTCTGCATACTTGGACAGCCACTGAAAGCATCTTGTTCATTGACTTCCCCAGGGGTTTTAGCACCACCAGGGTCCTCTCCTGGGATAATTTCCCAAAGCTATGCATATAGAAACCCCAGTGATCACAGATTACTTTGCCAAGAACACCATTTTTGATACATCACAAATATGTTAGATCGTGTAGTTGGAAACCTGTGGCTCCTTCATTGCTTTCATTATTCACCTTCACATCCTACCTTTTCAGAATCATGCCATTTTCAGAGGGTCCTAGAAAACTGTTGTGAGGGAGCAGTGCATGTGTCAAGAGAGGAAGGATACATGTTTTGTTCTGACAGGGTAGTTGAGTGTTTTTTGAAATCACCAGTGACTGAAGGTGACCAAGATAATAACACATGTAGTAATAAGAAAACAGGGCTGCACATACTTATGGAATACAAAGGAGGGATACTAGAACTAGAAGGTGCTGCATGTATCTCAGGCAGTCTTCTGTAGGCATGAATGGAAGTGAGTAAATGTGTATTGGCTAAGTTAAAAATAGAGGGACAGATAGAGTTCTCCGATGTATTGACTGACACAACACAGAAGAGTGATGCATTGTTAATGATCCAGCCCCTCCTATAGTTTCACGTTATTTCATTACTCTTACATGGAGCTGTGACGGAGCGGGTCACAGAGTGACTGACTCCGTCACTGACAGCCGACACACACACACACACCACACACACACCAAACATTTCCTGCTCTCTTCCGTCAAATGAACCATGCAATTTCTTATTTATTTTACTTTTGTTTAATTATGGGGAATGATTATGTTAAGAGGTGGTTAACCTGTTTATATTTGGGTCGGATTATTTTGTTGAAATGTGGTTTTGAGTTGATTGTGTCACCTGTTGACGGTGAGCCTGTGGGAGGGGCTATGGGGTCAAAAGGGACGGTGTTGGTTCCTTGGATTTTTTCGGACTGTGTCACTCGGAAGAATGTTGCAATGAAGGCAACAGTTGGGACATGTTTGGGAGTTGGTTGCAGAGAAGGCAAACCAGAGCATGTTTACTCTAATGAGTGATGGACGGCCTGTTTGTGGATTTTATTTTGTTGTCTAACTTGTGCTGGTTCGCTATTTTGTTGTTGTTGCTGATATAAATAAAGTTTGTTTGGAGCTTAAACAACCGACTAAGCCATGTATCGAATGGAGGAATTGAACCCCGTCACAGGAGCCTTTAAAGCATTCATATTATGCCTATTAATATGATGTCCTTGTACACTTTTAGTTAAATTAAATTATGGATGCAAAGTAGGGAAGAGGAAGTCACTTATACTAATTGCAATTATTCTGATGTAAACTTGTCTTATCAAGTCTAACTTCCCCAAAAGATATTTTTAAGTTTTCAAACATGTTGCACTTTCAACATTGCATATCGTTCTAGGTCAGTCAGTAAACATATTTACATCAGCTAATGGAGGAAAGGAGTCGGATGCATTGTTGCCCGGCTGTAATTACAAATGCATATCGCCACCTTATAATTTCTCTTACCTCACCGCAAGGCATTCATCCATTACAAGCATCGTAAATCCCTGTTGTGAACACTCACTGCAATAACTGTGTGGAAACTTTATAGCTGAACTATATTGGATTTCCTATTGCATTTCCTGTAATGAGTATAGCAGCTTGCTTCAAGTATAATAAACATAGCAGTTTGTCTTTGGTGTAAATGATTCATAGTGACAGACATGAAGTAGCTTCACTCCCAGCCAAATCATTTGCATCCAGGCTATGCATTGGCTTTAATTATTCATGTCAAGTCAAGCATATTTACTAATAAGAATGTACCCTCCATGTAATGAATCACTTTGCCATAATTTCTATTGATTTTGACTTGACACTGCTTTTTAATCTCGCCTTAACATATTCAAACATCATTTTTGCATTTAGTTTACGCTACTGTATATAGTGTCTCATGAAATCATCAAGGGTATTCCTCTCTTTCATACGAAGCTCTTGAAAGATCATGGTGGGAATAAACTAAACTAATTTTGTATTCCCTCGCAATATTTCTTGCAGGGGACATTTAGTGGGTTATGATACAATGTCACTTTATGGGAACACTACACGAGAGATAGAAAGAATGGAGTGACATTTGTTTTAATCATGCATTTATAACTCATTATTCCTTTCAAATAGCTGAGCTTGGGCAGTATTAGGACAGTAATACACCACAGGAGTTCACTGATAGAGTAGCTTCAAAGCTCCGCCAGCATAACCATGTCACTTCTCTGAACAAAACCATGTTTATGTGTTGCATGTTTTATAAACTAATGCGTAACTGTCATAATCATGACAACAAGAACACAGCCATGGCAACCATCACACTACATACTACATAATAATACAACATCATGCAACTCAGTCTTTGTCTATAGAGCATGTGAAAGGTGTTGCTGAAAAATGCAAAATTGCAGGATGCATCATAAAACTAAAGCGAGGTAACGCAAACATATTTCTCGATTAAATTCCCACTGTGGCTCTGTACTCATTTTAATAACATTGTTGTATTAGCTTGCTTCATCTGTGGGACATTTTGCTTCTGTTTTCTTTGATCAGCGGCAGATTCCATTCTAATGCTCTGATGTCCTCTGCAGGGGGGGGGGGCTATGACAGTTGTCACCTGAACACCAGGGCCTGTTTGATGCATTATTACAAACCTAAAGTGTGCTTGAATTCATTCAAACAAAACAGTATCCATTGGGATGTATTTTCATTCAAATTTCTATGGCAAATCTTTACAAAGCTATTGCTGTAGAAACAAATAAGAGATAAATTAGACTAGCCACATGATGCTCTCAAATAGCTTATTGAGGGAGGCATATCTTTCAGTAATTCAAACAGGATATTTTAACAGTTATTGCAAATAAATTCAAATGAGGGAACTTTATGAATGTCCCTTTGTCTAATGCAATAATACATAGCCAGTACAATATAATAGGATAAGTTTTACATTAAAGCCAACATAATCAATGTGTTTTGTATGCAAATTGTAATGATCATTTTGAAAAGTCTTGTATATCTGGCATTATTAGATGTCTAATGTTTCACAATCATTTTAACTGTTGAAAAATAAATCTGTTATCTTAAATACCATCTCTTAAATTAGGATCCAATTACCTATACAGTACAAAGACATACAGTGGGCATTAGCTTCCTATCCTGTCGAGCTTAACGTTTTTCTTTAGAATAAACACATGTTATGTCAACAGGATAATTTTTGTGGCCAATAAAATAGCATGTATTGCGAATTGCTTTATGTGCCATTTATAGCTTTGTTGAATTACCTTTATGAATATAATAGCATAAATAGTTTATGTAAAATGTATACAAGTCGAAAAACAGTCAATGTTAGTGTTTGAAAGTGTTCAGTTCCCGTACGACTCTGTGGCAGAAGCTGTTTTTGAATCTGTGTGTCCATGATTTGATGGAGCTGAAGCATCTTCCAGAGGGAAGCAGATTAAAAAGATGGTGCGCAGGGTGGGCTGGCTCTTTCAGTATGTTGGCTGCTCTACTAAGGCAGAATAGGCTGAATAAGTCCTCCAATGAGGTCAGTGATACAGTACGCCAGCACACTCTCGATGGGGCAGCAGTGGAAGGTTACCAGCAGTCTCTCCTGGTTTGCTCAAATCCTCAGGAAGCGGAGTCCCTGCTGTGCCTCCTTTACTGTAATGGTGTTGGTAGACCAAGAGCGATTTTACCAATGTGCAAAGCAAAGAACCTGAAAGCAGAAATGATTTCCATACTGCCCTTGTTGATGTGTAGTGTTTATCTTGAAGTCTATGATAAGTTGTTTCGTTTTTGAAGGGTTCACAACAAGTGTGTTCTCCAGATACAGCGCTGTTGGTCTTTGAACTTCATTCCTTTAGTCTGTGTCACTTTTTCCTGTGATGAGTTCCACCACAGTGATTTTGACTTTGAAATGTGTCATTAAGCAGAATACATGAAAAAAAAAAAAAAAGGTTTTAAAATGCCAATAAAAGCTGTTAGAGACAGACTAGGACTAGACAAGTTAATCTTTAAATGCAGAACTTTCTATTTGTCGATTTTAATTTGCATTACCCTCATTCACGTTTTCGTGCACACTTTGGTGTCTTTGGGTGTTTTTACTTGTGAATGACATTTTTTTTCCAACATCCTGCACATATGAAGCTCACCTCTGATAATACATGTTGAATGAATCTTAAAGAGGCTAGTTTCCTATGTGTCAGTTATGTAAACTGTACCCATAAACTGGCAGTGCTTCAGTAGGTGGACTAGCTCATATAAACATACAATTTAATAAACCAGAGTACCTAGAACCTGGAGACAGAAAGATGTGAAGCCTAGTTAGCTGACCCTGCTGTGCCTGTTCTGCTTCCATCAGAGCTAATCAAAATAAAACTGTGAGACTGGAGCCCTTCACAATAAATTATAATCACAGTAATGAGGGTAATAGATTTTGCTAGATAAATAACATCTGTTACCATCAGATTGTGTCACAAAAAAACAGTAAAACCAGTATATTAGTACATCTCTGCTAGGTAGCTACTTTTGTATTCATAGTGGAGTGGACAGCAAACACACGCTGGAGGGAACCAACATGATACACTCATCTCTCTAAAGACACTCCAGGCAACACTGCAATACGACAGAGAGGAAATGGAAAGTGATATAAAAATCACAAATACATTGCCTGCACCAGGATATTAAGACACCTCATCTCTAGGGGAAGAGGCAAATCCAGACATGAGAACACTAGTGCACATAAGCAAACACTGTCAAGAAATAACTTCTCCACACAAGGTACATTTCACATCTCCAATGGGATAAACACACAGGAAACCAGTCAGTGACATGATCCGATGGGTTACAGTTTGTAAAGAAAATATGTCTTGACATTATATATGTTTTATGTGGGGCAGAATTAAGGACATGTTTGCTTTTGAGTAAGCTTGTTGAAAGTTGATGTTTTCATTTCCTTAATGTTCATCCTCACTTCATGCCATCCTCAATTTGAGCCAAAGTTAGTGGAATCAAGCAATGTGCTTCTATTATCCTCTATAGGTGATTTGTTCCGGGCTCATTTTGGGTTAAGCTTGGGGGGTTTCTGACTTGCCGAGAATGCAATGCCATCCATCATAGTTAAGCCTTGGCTTCATTAACATGTCAAGTTAACCTTGACCAGACCTCGTCTCTGAAAAATCAAGATTCAGAATTCACCTCCTACAGTCTGAAAAGAAGTTCCATTGCTGTCAAGATGACAGGGAAAGATGCCTGAAGGGAAAATAAGAGACAAGATAAGAATAGCAAGTAATGCCTTCCACCTGAGGGAAATAACGCAACTCCTCCCCCTTGAAGGGAATAAATGATCCTATTCCCATACTATCCTGACTCAATAGTGTTCATGTATACATTGCTGCCAAACATTTAATAAGCATATCATTGAGTTTTGGATTTGCCACTGTATCTTGTATACCTTCTAACTATTGGCATCCATTGATTTCAGTAAAGTTATGTGAACTGACTACATAGTACAAGCTTAAGTAAGGCATCCAAATTAACTTAATTTGGGGTTTTATTTGTAATGCTTCCAAGTGCATTACCAAACTATTGAAACTAATTTAACACAAGCTTTATTTGTTGATAATAAAAATGAACATAAGTGAATGAAAGGTCTTCTTTATATGGTAACTCTTAAAGCTCTCAAATGTGACCTTTAACGATTATCTCCATATTTTGTTTCTCCTTTCTCTCTAGATCCGTGATGCAGTGGTTGAACAGGGTTCAGTCTTTCCTCTACTGTAATGAGAACGGGTTCTGGGGGACCTTCCTGGAGAGCCAAAGGACATGCGTGTGCCACACAGGTGTTACCTTATGCCAACGACCCATCCCATGCGTCATAGGTGGCAACAACAGCTGCGCCATGTGCAGCCTGGCCAACATCTCACAATGTGGCTCCTGCAACAAAGGCTATAAGTTGTACCGTGGCCGCTGTGAGCCCCAGAACGTGGATTCAGAACGTAGCGAGCAGTTCATCAGCTTTGAAACTGATCTGGACTTTCAGGACCTGGAACTCAAATACCTGTTGCAGAAAATGGATTCCCGACTCTACATTCACACGACTTTCATCAGCAATGAGATCCGACTAGAAACCTTCTTTGACCCAAGATGGCGTAAGCGCATGTCCCTGACCCTGAAGAGTAACAAAAACCGGATGGACTACCTCCACATGATTATCGGTCTGTCGATGAAGATCTGCCAGATGAGAAATAGCAGCATTGACCCCATGTTCTTTGTTTATGTCAACCCCTTCAGTGGTAGCCACTCAGAAGGCTGGAGCATGCCCTTTGGGGAACATGGATACCCACGCTGGGAAAAGGTACGACTACAAAACTCGCAGTGCTTCAACTGGACTCTCCTGCTGGGCAACCGGTGGAAGACCTTCTTTGAGACGGTGCACATCTACCTGCGTAGCCGCGCTAAGATCCCAACTGGCTTACGCAATGACACGGGACAGGGTCCAGTGGATCTTGGAGATCCTAACAAGCGTCAGATCTACATCAAAATATCTGATATCCAAGTGTTTGGCTACAGCCTACGCTTTAATGCCGACCTGCTCCGTAGTGCTGTGCAGCAGGTTAACCAGTCGTACACACAGGGAAATCAGTTCTACTCCTCCTCATCGGTCATGCTCCTGTTGCTGGACATAAGGGATCGGATTAACCGCCTTGCCCCTCCATCTGCTCCTGGCAAACCCCAGCTGGACCTCTTCTCCTGTATGCTCAAGCATAGGCTGAAGCTCAACAACAGCGAGATGATTCGAGTGAACCATGCCTTGGACATGTACAGCACAGAGATACTAAAACAATCAGATCATCTGACTGCTAAACTCTGCTGAACATAGTAACATTCACAGAAGGACAGCAACATGAAACACCCAACAAATGAACTAGGCGGGGATATTAATCTTAATTTTCTTTTTCTCTTTTTTCATTTTTGGACCTTTTCTGCCTTTTGATGTAATATTAACTTTGTAAGCATAATTCTTAAAGAGATAAAGGAAAAAGGCACTGATGAAAAGCATTTCAGATTAAGATAAAGAAGATTAATGGAACCACTATAAAGACTGTATCATATTTGTCCCAGCATGTCTGTCATTCCCTAAAAAGATCTAAAAAAAAAAGAAGAAAAAAAAGAAATATTAAATCTATGTACTGGTGAAAAAGAGGCCTTGATTTTACTCCGAGGGATCAAAGGTTTTATCTGAAACTGCCATTCTTTACTGACAAAAACATTTTTAAAGGAATAACAATGGAACACAAGGGCAGACCAGATATCCTTTTATTTCAGCTAATGTGCAAAGTATTTCAGACATTACAGAGAGTTTAATATTAAAAAATGTTTATACATGGTAAGGATTAAATAGCCCTAGTGACTAAGTAGTCAACACATTACTTATAGACTTTATTACATTTCAAACCCACAGCAAATCTGCATTGTGAGTTATGAGGCACTCTGTCATTGCTCTGATACGTAAGGCACACAGCAGGGCAGTAATGGATAGTCATGTCAAATAACAAAAGCCAGCTGTTTATATATACATATATATGTGGATGAATGTATGTTTGCGTGCGCGTGTGCAAATGTGCGTATACCTTATTTTGGCTTGATGCTTATTGCTGTTCGTTAATTGAATGTGTCATTTGAGATTGACTCCAGTCTAAGCAAAATCTTGCATTTGGAGCGCTTCTTCCCGTGTTTGAAATTCAAGCTGTGTTTTTCACAAGGCAGTACCTCCTGGTGCGTGAGTGCAATATTGTGGTCTGAAGATTTAACAATCAATGCTATTTTGTACAGCTTTGCAAAATGTACATGTTGTGACTGCTGATTCGTGGAGCTTTTCCGCACCAAGAGCAAAATGTAAACATTCATCATTCAGGCACATTTGCAAGACGACCTAAAGCCATACACTTCCCTGAGGTAGACATTAAGTCCATCCCCGTTCTCAAAAGAACATACATTTAAGGAAATGTTTGGTTTGTATGTTTTTATTTTATCAGTTTGTAGACAAGAGCACAGCAAAAGGGAGATGACAGGAGGAAGCATATTATGTTGAATAAGGGTCATGTTGTAAAGCCATTGAATTGCTCTGTTGTGCCACAGGAAGAAGAAAAAGAAAAAAAAGAAATTGTTAAATTAAATCTTAAAATACCTTTTTGGCAGTGTTTCATCTGTAAGCGTTTAATGACCTCGTGTACACATTTCAGATGTTTTTGTTTTGCATGTTGCGGGAAACATCAACAGAGCTCTGACTGTGTTTAACATTCAATCGTCAAATTGAAATATGAAACACTACCGATGTAATGTTTGGTCACATGTTATTTGGGTAATCCGATGCTGAATCATATTGCTTATGACTTTGTGTAAGTCCAATCCGTTAACCTGCTATTAACAACAACAAAGGCAAGGTCACTCGTGTCATAAAACCTTGCTGTCCTGGTCATTGATGGGTTCAACTTAAAAATAAAAAAGCAGACATTAAGTCGCTGCTGTCATGGCTCTCAAACATCTCCAGGTTTAAAAGCTGCCAGACAAGTTGCAAGACTAACATCTAAAAATGCATACTGTTATATTACAAATTATTTTATTGTTTATTTTGTATGTCTGTTAGTCAATGGATGTAGCTTTAGTTTGGTTGCTTTGGTACTTTTGTTGTGTTTCATTTTGTGTTCTTTAAAATACCCATTTTAATTTTACATTGTGATGAGACTAGTCTTGTGTGGTTAGCTGTAAGCAGAGGCATTTTACAATACTGGAAACATCCATGATAGGTAGCTTTGTCAGCTGAAGACTTTACTGCATCGACAACTGTTATAGTTGCCTGTAAATGTGCATTTCTGTCATGATGTAAGTAACAGAACCATGTATTTCTGTGTGTGGCCATGATGATCCTTATGTTTTAATTGACTGTTTTCAGTCTTTTTGTGAAGCATTTTTAACTCTTGAGATGTGCTTTATAAATAACAGTTTAGTCACTTATTAAGTCACTACAAATGTAATACATTTCAGGAGATTCAGTAGTCAGCAAAATCATTTTTCTATATCCAATATAGTGGTTATTGCAAATGTGGTGGCCAGGTCAGGTTCAAATGAATCTCACAGTACAATACTTTAATCAATCAGATAAGAAACAGCAGGAGCAGAGAGGGCATTGGACCGGTTTAACCTCCAGTTTAATAAACTGTATCGTGATCAGTATGTCCGCCTGGGTGTGGATGGTAACTGCAAGCTGTCTCAAAGCTGCTTGGTATTTTAGTTTATCAAGCCCAGCTTATTAGCATGCTGATGTTAACATGATAGACTTTACACTTTCTCAAATATGTTAGCATCTATAGCATTGCCAATGTAACATTTGCATGCTAACGGTACCTCCTTGTGGATTCATTTAAGCGAACGTACTGTGGAGTTGATTTAAACATACTGAAGCTAAGCCTAACAAGCCTGCAGTCAATAGGGATGCAGTAAATAGTGGACTTTATTTTTCAGCACTAACATTGGACCATCCAAATGAGTTGTTAGTTATTATTATGATTATTATAAGTGCCTGTTATCTATCCCTTTAACACATTTAGAGCTGGAGGAACCTTTTAGATGTAACACAGACAAATGACACTGAATTAGCTTAAGGATTTGAGACCGTAAATGTTGATCTAATATACACTTTCCATATCCTCTTGAGAACTTCGCCTTCAAGGAAGTTTGTGCATGTGGGGAAATCAGCCACCAGACCAGTCAAGGATGACTTTTATAAGTTATGGTTGATTTTGTCTTTGTCCCCTGTTGTACAATATATCTGTAAATATGAACTCTGTTACAGTAACAACCCTCTGCTACAGTAACAATATAATAAAATATAAGAGTAAATAAAAGGAATATAAAGACTACTTAAAAAAAAAACTCTATTTGAGTACATCAGCACAAAGTACAGGGCCCCCATGTCTTCTGTATCTAATTAGATTCATGACAATGTACGACTGTTTTATATTGTCAAAGCATACTGTACATAAATATTTAGTTTTGAGCCACTGCAAAGTCCATGAAACAAGCACATTTACTCGTATGGCGTTATGCTACCACAGTGTTGCTTACATGTGTCCATGGATATGTCTGAAGATGTTTACAACTAATACCTTGCTGATGTACTTTTTTGCTGTTCTGTTGAGATCACTATATCAGCTTATTTCAAATGAATGTTTCATATAATAATCTATTTCTCATTAAAAGGCTATATTTAATAAGAAGAGCAAGGCTTGTTTGTACCATTTTATATTCTAGAAACTATTATTCTGCACACAAATACGCTACACCAAATCCTATGAGCCAGCTAATTTTAGTCTAGTGGTTTGGTCAAAGCATGCCAAAATACTTTATCTTAACTCTATAGAAGATTCTCCCCATGAATGTTATCCTGTCTCTGAAGTTTGCTGATAACAAATATGTCCTTCCTTGGCCCAGCCAAGTGTTTGGGCTCAAGGATTCACATCCTGTAAGGCAGTGGCATTCATCACCAACGGATTCAGTATTTATTTTCCCATCATGCAGACCTAACAGTTCTGCCCACCTACCCATCCACTCAATCAAGCCCTGCTTTTGTCTGTGCTGCACTTCAATGACTAAAAGGTATGCTGGTACAAGCATCAGAGCAGGACTGTTCTAAGTCCTTGATGTGTGTACAATACAACGGCCATGATGACGTGTGGGGAGGATATGTAAGCCGCTACATGAATGGTTTGCAAAAAAGAATTGCGGTCAGGGGGAATTAAGAGTACTGATCTAATGGGGCTATTTTATTTTGGTCGCCATTTATAAGAAAATCTACTTACTTTAACATAAGAAATGCTTACAAAGTGTTCAATGGATCATGAGATCTTTTAATTTTGCAAAGAGACATCCTCACTCTTCAGTGAGGAGACGCTATCGATTGTAACCCTGATTGAACACTGAGGATTTAACACAGGGTGGGTCAGGTGGGTCAGATCTTCTCTAAATGCAAGTTTGGTTAAAGTAGCAGTGCCCCCTACTGCACACATTTCCAATGATAAGTGCAATTGTACTGACAATTATTCCTATAAATCATTGCTCTGTTGTTTGTGATAAACAGGGAAGTGGAATTATTTGTATCTGCTTTACATAAAAGGCTGTATTTAGCATTCAATATTACCATTGTAGATTATCACAATGTGCTGCTTTAAGAGCAGTTTATAACAAAACAATGTCATCTTTATACAGAGATGATATTAAAGATGACAAATTATCATATTATCTGCCATCATTGCTGTCCGTCACCCATTGGTTTGTGGACTATCGTTTGGAAGCTGCCATCTTGTTTTTTGAAACCTGCAGAGGTCAGAGAGGGAAGAGCAAGTATGGAGGCTACAAAAGAGACTTCTTTGTGACGATTGAACCATGATGAAGTAAAAACACACTCTGAAAGGGTTAATGTTCACAAACATGTACATCTACACTGCAACAAGTGTATGCATTTTAATACATTTATCATTTATTTACAAATTAGATATGATATTCCTAAAGGGGAAAACATTGTTATATGGCTGATGAAAATGAATGATTAGTTCCCCAGAGATACTTTATTTTCAAAGAAAAATGGTTCTGTCGTTCCAGGCTATCCTTGAACTAAAAGCATAGGTTTTTCAAAAAGGAAAGAGGGAAAGCTTTTAGGATAATTCGATTGAAATGCAATAGAGTTCAGCAACGGTGCCAAACCAAGGACATTTCAATAGGATGCTCCAAATAAATGTACCATATACATTTACAAGACTGTGTGTAGCTTTGCACTTGGGACACTCAACAACCAAGTTCTCATTCATAACAATCCGTTCGATGTCTCACTATGGGATGTGCCTCATCGCGGAGCAAACAGAAGCATCAATCTCATTACGCCAATCCTGATTGGCTGGTGATCTTGACGTCAGCATCAGGGAATTCACCCCCTATAAGTAGCTTGCGCCACGACGCATGCACCATTCAAACACCTCTTCTCGCTTCAGAGCACATCTCTATAGTAGCCGGACATGCTTAACGGTCCACAGACTGAACCCAAATATAGCCATTTCGGTTGACGGGCGCTCGCCGGCTACTCCTTCTGCTTCGCAAGAAGACGGTAATACTAACGCCAGTTAGTATTAAAATCGACCTCGCCGTTCTTTCCCCGGAAAGTAAGGTAAGGTTTTGATTTTTCTCAAGCTAGCTACGCACCTGTTGCTAGCTAGCTTCCCCTTACTACCGACACCACGGTAGCGAGGACGCTTTTCTTTTTCTCTCTCACGGAGGAGAAAAGGATTAGAAGTATATTGATACACCAGTCAATATTCTTTGAGAACAAAGGACCCACACCGTCCCTTTTTCTCCGGATTAAGGACGGGTTGGTAAACACTTTTTCTCTCAACGACGTACCTGTTACGAGCGGGTCCTCTCCACGCCACGAGGCGAACAAGATGGACGCCTCTCCCCCTCACACCAGAGGAGTCAGGGACTCGGAGGCTCGGTCATGCGGCTGCGGGTTGAAGATAGCAGGCACAGACTCATACCAGGTCTGCTCGTCCTGCCTCGGGCTGGAACACGCCCAGGAGGCTATCGACAACCCCGGCTCGTGCGGGCATTGTGCCCTTTTCACCCGAAAGAGCCTCCACCGACGGCTAGCACACCAAGCTAGCTTGTTGGAACAGGACTCCCTCATGTCCACTGATTCGCCGTTTGGCAATCAAGACACGGGGGCGTCCGCCGCAGAGACTGAGCCCCTCACTGTGTCGGTCTGGGGCTCACTAACAGTGGCAGCTGCGGAACCGGGATCCCACGCCGTTCAGGCCGGGACCCGGTGGCGGCAAGAGACGCGGGAACGGAGCCCCACGCCTCACCAGGCGGGAGCTCCCGGCGAGACCTCACCATGGTCTCGCCCGCAGAGGCTCGGCCTGCTCCGCATACCGCCGATGGAACTGCTGGTGGCAGCCCACCTCCTACCGAGGATGGGCCCGTCACCAAGCAGGAACCCCACGCTGCCAGCGAAGGTGGACCGTTTCCAGTCGACCATGACTGAACGGTCCTACAGAGCCGCAGCGTTGTCCGCCAGGGCTCTGAACGTTTCCTCACTGCTAACCGCATACCAAGCGGAGCTCTGTGAGGATATGTTGAGTAATCCTGGACCGGCCGTTCTGGATGAGTTGGCCGCGGTCACAGACATTTGTCTCCGTGTCCAACGCTGCGCCGTCCAGGCCACGGGCAAAACAATGGGGATCATGGTGGTGCAGGAAAGAGCTAGATGGCTCAACCTCACCAACCTCCCAGACCGGGAAAAGGAGGATGTGATTGACATGCCCATCGTTCCCGAGGGGATTTTCGGCTCCGCTCTTGCCTCCATGCAGAGGAGATGCGAGTCGAAAAAGAAGGAGGACGAGGCCCTCCACCTCTGCCTCCCTCGAAGGGCCCAGCCGCTGCCTTCGCAGCGGCAGCCCTTCGCAGCGGCAGCCCTTCGTCCAAGCTGCTCCGAACCCTGCTCGGTTCAAAATACCGAAAACGCAGAGGTCGCAGTCCGCCCCGAGTCCCCAGCCCAGGCAGGGGACGAGGGCGAGCTGGCCTAGAAAATCTCCGGTTCCGGCTGCAGCCCAGGCGCAGCCAACCCAGAATTTCGGCCAGCAGTCGAGGAAGAAGAAGCGAGCGGCGTGACAGCCCCTCCTTCTCCCCTCTGTGACAGAGCTGGAAGTACGGTTCCCCAGCTCTAAATGTGTTCCCGCCGCCTCGAGAGATGCCTCAACACCATCCTCAAGTCCGCGTAAACACATGTCACACACTTATTGATTTTTCTGTCATAAAACATTTTCCGCTGACGCATCCAGGCTTCGAGCCAAGGGCGCAGCTCAAAAATGAAAAGAAAAACAATAAAAACAATAAACAGTCCGTCAACTGTTCCCCTTTTGAGAGCAGCTACGGCCTCTCTCAAAGGGCGGACAATTGACGGGTCTGTGAAGGCACCACCGTCACGCGCATGCGCAGTGCCGGCTGGGGCTGTAAAGGCACCACCGTCACGCGCATGCGCAATGCCGGCTGGGGTCGTGAAGAAAAGCCCGCCCCGAGTCCCCAGCCCAGGCTGGAGACGAGGGCGAGCTGGCCTAGAAAATCTCCGGTTCCGGCTGCAGCTCAGGCGCAGCCAACCCAGAATTTCGGCCAGCAGTCGAGGAAGAAGAAGCGAGCGGCCTGACAGCCCCTCCTTCTCCCCTCCGTGACAGAGCTGGAAGTCCACGGTTCCCCAGCTCTAAATGTGTTCCCGCCGCCTCGAGAGATGCCTTAACACCATCCTCAAGTCCGCACAAACACATGTCACAAATTTGTTGATTTTTCTGTCATAAAACATTTGCCGCTGACGCATCCAGGCTTCAGGCCGAGGGCGCAGCTCAAAAAAATGATAAGAAAAACAATAAAACCAATAAACAGCCCGTTAACTGTTCCCCTTCTGAGAGCAGCTGTGAAGGCACCACCGTCACGCGCATGCGCAGTGCCGGCTGGGGCTTTAAAGGCACCACCGCCACGCGCATGCGCAGTGCCGGCTGGGGTTGTGAAGGCACCACCGTCATGCGCATGCGCAGTGTCGGTGGGGATTGTCGAAAAGGGGCACCACTGTGTTCAGACACCTGAGGGCCCCATAACACAACAAATAGAGACTCAGAGGGGAAGAGACGTGACATCTCCACTGGCTCTAAGGAGCATGCAGTGGAAGATGCTCACATCATCTGCTTGGGTTTTCAAGACAGTAACACGGGGCTACATACTCCAATTCGCTGTCACCCCCCCTCGCTTCTCGGACATTCTGCATTCGCAGGCCCGAGGAGAGTCAGCCCATATTCTGGAGAGAGAGATTCTCTCATTCCTAGAAAAGATGGGTTATATCTATTGTACCCGCCGAGCAGAGTCAGGGCGGCTTCTATTCCAAGTACTTCCTCGTTCCCAAACGGGGAGGGAACGGAATTCGGCCAATACTTGACTTGAACAAATATCTAAAAAGATATAAGTTCAGAATGCTCACTCACACATCTCTGCTGCGGCTCGTGCGACAAGACGACTGGTTTACATCAGTCGACCTGAAAGATGCGTATTATTTTCACATCCCAGTATATTACCCACACAGGAAATATCTGAGATTCGCATTTCAGGGGATCTGTTATGAATACAGAGTACTCCCCTTCGGTCTGTCTCTCAGTCCAAGGGTGTTTGTACGATGTACGGAAGCCGCGATAGCCCCGTTAAGACAACAGGGTATTCGCCTGGCGACCTACCTGGACGACTGGCTGCTTCTCGCACAGTCGGAGCAGGAGGCTGTTACGCAGACAAATGTCCTCGTAAAGCACCTGCTCAACCTGGGTTTCATAATAAACACAGAGAAGAGCATGTTGTGCCCCGCGCAGACTATACTCTTCCTGGGTTTACACCTGAACTCAGTGCCCTTTTCAGCTCGCTTGTCAGCGGATAGAGTGAAAGCTTTCAGTGCTTGTCCCGCTCTTTTCCAGCTGCGCAAACATGTTCTCTTCAGATCATGCCTGCGATTGCTGGGGCTCATGGCGTCAGCCATCCTGGTCGTACGACTGGGACGCTTACACATGAGGGAGTTTCAGCGCTGGGTGGCCGCCCTAAAACTAAACCCTGCGCGCCATGGCGCGCGGAGAGTGATGGTTACTGTGAAATGCGTAATGGCACTGCGCCACTGGCTGCACCCGACTTTTCTAGTACGAGGTGTGCCTATGGGTGCTGTCCTTTCACAGAAAGTGGTCACCACGGACGCATGTCTGACAGGTTGGGGAGGTATTTATGAAGGTCGCCCGGTGAGGGGTCTCTGGAGCAGAGACCTCCAGCGGGCGCACATAAATTACCTGGAGCTTTTAGCGGTGTTTCTCACCCTAAAACGCTTTCTGCCTTTCCTCAGGGGACATCACGTCATTGTGAGGACAGACAATACGACCACAATATCGTATATTAACCGCCAAGGGGGTTTGCGTTCTCTCCAGTTACACACACTGGTGCGCAAACGGATCCTATGGAGCGGTAGACGTCTCCTCTCTCTGAGAGCGACGCACGTACCGGGAGTGATGAACCTCGGGGCAGATCTACTGTCCAGAGGTATACCACTTTATGCAGACTGGACTCCACATCCAAGGATTGTGAGCCAGCTGTGGGTGCGTTACGGTAGAGCCGCGGTGGATTTGTTCGCATCGAAAGACAACGCTCAGCTGTTCTTTTCGATGCGCAATCTAAATGCACCGTTAGGCGTGGATGCACTCGCGCACAATTGGCCCCCGGGCCTTCTGTACGCGTTCCCACCCCTGGCTCTGATAACCCCAACTCTGGCCAGAGTGAGAGAGCAACGCCACACACTTATCCTGATAGCTCCGCACTGGCCAGCTATGTACTGGCTAGCGGAGATATATCAGCTGCTGTGCGGGCAGCCATGGCAGCTCCCACTACGCAGGGACATACTGTCCCAAGCGGGGGGGGCGATCTTTCACCCACACCCAGAGTGCTTGGCTCTATGGGCCTGGCCCGTGAGTGGTACAATCTGAATACAGTGTGACATGAAGCTGACCCTGGCAGCTGCCAAGCGAGCCAGTGGCACTCATGCACTATCTGTACAGTCTTCATGCACTCAGTTCGCCCCAGGGCAAACAGAGTGTGGTTGAAGGCCAACCCTGCCTTTATCTTAAGGCGGTTGGTTCAGGTACCACATTTGACATTGAGGCATCCTCCCCGCCACTGTATTCCTCCGGGGAACAGCGGCCGGATTTGCCGTATCCAGCCCGTGCTTTACGCACGTACAGGGACAGATCAAGGGTGCTTTGTCATAATGACCATCCCCTTGTGTCCTGGGCTAACCCTTATAAGGGCAAGCCTGTTACTAAGCAACGGCTCTCCCACTGGTTTGTGGAAGCAATTGCTTTGGGGCTCATACGAGTCAGAGTTCGCAGGCACCCTCGGGTCCGCGAGCTCTTTCGACTCAGGGTCTGGCTGCATCCTGGGCTCTGTCCAGGATGTCTCCCATCCAAGACATTGGTGCAGCGGCGAGCTGGTCCTCGCCGCTCACTTTTGTCCGCCTCTTAACAGGCTGGACGTTCTGCTCCCAGTGTGACTCAAGCAGTGCTGGGCACCTGGTTGAGTCAGAGCTCTACCTGTTAAGTTCTGGTTGGTTTGGTGATTTTCGAGATAAGCTCGTCTGACAATACGGGAGCTACAATTTCCCATAGTGAGACATCGAACGGAGTGTTATGAATGAGAACTATAGGTTACTTACGTAACCCCAGTTCTCAGAGTAACATGAAGTGAGATGTCTCACCAGACGGCCCTCCTTGCTATGGTGAAGCGAGAAGAGGTGCTTATTTTGAATGGCGCATGCGTCGTGGCGCAAGCTACTTATAGGGGGTGAATTCCCTGACGCTGACGTCAAGATCACCAGCCAATCAGGATTGGCGTAATGAGATTGATGCGTCTGTTTGCTCCGCGATGAGGCGCATCCCATAGTGAGACATCTCACTTCATGTCACTCTGAGAACTGGGGTTACGTAAGTAACCTATAGATTCTAAGCTACTAAAAAAAACAAGATTAGTCAATATCCAAGAACAATGTTTAAGTCTATTACTGTATATGAGCTGCATGACAGTTGTGGCCTGTTGAGTTATTGTCCTCCATGACTCAGGCAGAAATTGAACAATTAATTTTGGGTTTCCCTCCTTTTTTGGTCATCTCCAACTAGACAAATTAATTAGCTAAATGGCTATTGTCATCCCTGCATCTATAGTGACATACAAAACACGTAGTAAAACTTGCTGGCTCTCATCTTGCACTACTCACAGATAGTGACGAGAGTTTGAGCTTTGTCTTGATTACAACAGTTTTACAGATTGCCCGTCCGTCTTTTGCAAAAAGGTTCAATAAAAAAAGTCACGAAAAAAGACAGGGACATGTTTTTATTTGTTAGTCTTGGATGTATAAAGGGAACTGGATGCAGCCTTGATGGAGGGGCTCTATTAGTTTCTATAGAAAGTTGATCAGTGTCAAATAAATCCAAAAAGGGCATCCTGAAGGCACTTTTCACAACCTCTCCACTGGAAAGGGCAGGTATCTACAAAGGGAAATTCATGATGTTTAACCTACCTACCTAGCATGTAAAAAGGTATTTTTGCATGAAGTAGAATATTATTTCTTAAAAAAGCTCACTAATTTCCAGAGCAATATTGCAGTCTCATTAAATGAACTTGTGATAATTGCCTTACTATTGAGTGAGAGCTATAAATGTAGCCCCCTCAATTATCCTAAGAACTCATCAATGCTAATTAAAATAATCATTATTTTCTTCTTGACATGATAGCTTTTTTTAAACATTCTCAGTGACCATTTACATTTATTTTTCCCTGTTTACTTCAAATGATTCCTTAACATTCTGACACATTTCCTAATATTTTTCAATTGAAAATAATTGATCTAATCAGACATACAATTATCAATTTACCTAATGAGGTTTCTAGACCTCTCTAAGAATGCACACCTACGAATTAAAATCCCGCCAGCATATTCTCAAAGTGAGAGACAGGCTCACTAGGCATGCCTGCCATTAATACATGCTGCCAAACCAACCTAATACCTGTTCAACCCACTTCCTGACAAACTCAATTATTGGAGCCCTTTCCGATGTTAGGAACTATTTTGCAGGTGGTCACTGAACCACTGCATTAACTAAATATTACATTATGAAATCATATATTACAAGCATGTTTCAAATCACTGATACAGATAATGGGATTCATGTTAACCTGAGGTAATTTGTCTATTGAACTGGACAGCATTATTAGAGTTTTGCCATACTACTACTCACCACATTAACATTCCTGCTACATCAACTCAGCGCTATCTGTTTTGAGAATTATTGAAACAGCAATATTTAATTCAGTATAGGCCTTCATCGGAGGATGCAGCCAGTAGACTATCAGTGTGTTGCAATTACTTATAAAACCAGAATCAACTTAACATGATATGTTGACAAATATATTATTTCGACTTGGAACTGTATATGAAAAGCATAAATACAGTTTGCTACCAATATAGATGGTATGAGGATATGTCTTTCCTGTAATGAGCAAATATCCTTGGGTTGAACTAATACCACCCACATTTCAATATAAAAAAAGCTTCAGAATTATAATGCAGGCTATTTATTATAGTCTCCCGTTTTCACACAGGTTTTTTGTATTAAACAACCTAAAGTTTGATTTAATTCACTTCACAAGTTAGTGCCTTGAACACATATTTTTGTGGTGCAGTGTCTTAAGTTTCATTGTCAACACTTGGCAGAGTGCCGTACAGGAACAGGAAGACTAAAGGAGACAGACGCTTTCCATTAGAGACATATCATTCAATGAGAGTTTGGCAGAAAATCAGTGATCAAGGTGTCAACAATATATGTCACAGGGTTTAGACAAAGATAAAAACAAAACATGATGCAATGAGAGTGCAACATCTGAGTTAGATTCCTATTTTCTAGACATTTCATTGCATGTATTCCCTCTGGCCTCTGGTTCTCAGGAACTGATTATGTTTTGAAGGACAGAAAAGAGAAACAACATATTTTTAAAGTTCACAAAACCCATAGCCTCCAGACAACAGGAAAGCAGACTAGAATTATAAAAAGTAGGACAATGAAATCACAGTACGTCTCCCTTTTATAATGAATACGTGGGAAAAAAGAGCCTCAGCCTCAGCCTAAATAAATGTCAAATAAATAAAGCCCATAAACAAAGAACAGGTGAACTTACTGTTAAATGTGTCCTTTCCTCTGGGCAGAAAAACAGCTGACAGGAATAAACACACTTGTTAGTGTACACTCTCGCCTTGCAAGGAATTAGACACAACCTGGCAGGTAGCTCTCCAGATAATTGAAGACACAACACCGTAAACACCTCAAGGCTGTTGTTATTCTAGAATCTTGTTAACAGCTGTGGATGACAGAATTGTGGGTGTGCAAATGTTAAGGGCATCCCAGAGTGAATTTTGTGACAAGCCCCACAAAAATAACGGCATTAAGTCTTTTAGGTGCAAAATGTTGTCATATTGCTCACAACTAGAAGAACATATTTATTGAAACATCTCAATGCAGCTTTGTGTGTGGTGGAAACTGGTGTGGTTTGAGGATGTCTTGATATTCTGATATTGTGGGTTCAGCTGTATTATTTATGATCACCCTCAGATGCTGAGAAAATGCAAAATATACAAAGAAAACATAAGTCAAAGAAGCCTTACAGCCCAGCAACACAATACATCAGAGACTAACACCGAGGTGTTGTACTGTACACAATTCCAAAGCTCAAAAATAAAACAAATCAGCAGGAAACACAATGTTGAACAAAGATAACAAACAATTCTGACAAAACATTTCCATAAACCAAAGCCTCTGTTCTGATGCACCAATAAATCTCAACATAAAACTAGAACAACTAAGCACTGCAATTAACAACCACAATTAAGAACATTTTAACCTGTTCTACACCGCCCCCCTCCCCCCATACCGGGGGGGAAAACGCGTCATCTGCAGGAAACAGCGTCCGAGGGCATCTTATTATTTAATAAACTATGAATGTTTCATATCCATGTAACGGGAAGAAACTCAGCTAACTGATTTTTTTTTTTAAAAACCCACAATGCTAACGCTCAGCCTCTGAATTAGCAACGACCGAAAAAATGCTGACGCATTACTGCACAGAAACTCACTCATAACACCCTTATTACTTATCTTAACTGCACATCCAACATATCGGCTAGCATCATGAGATGACACAGAATCGATAGGTACATACATCATCACTCCATGATAAGAACTCGCGAAGAAGATATTAACAAGAACAGACATCAAAACATGTGGCGCTAGGTAGCTAAAAACGGCAAAATGGCTTACCTTGGTCGTTGTCTGGTCAAAAGTGGTTTTCAATGGCATTAAAATGATAAAAACGCTGCTGAAGGTTAATCCATAGGTTAATCCAATGTGTCTGTGTCCCTTTGAAATGATTTCTGATAATCCATAAGAAATAAACCTGCTTTTACGTTTCCAGATGTCAGAGCGAGAGATAGGTTCGCTCTCATGCAAAACTGTGTACGCATAGCTCTCATTTCTCAATGGTAGTGTGTGTGTGTATGTGGAAATTCTCCTTCGATTCTATTGGCTCTAACGGTCAAAAAGAGATGTCAACCACCAAAATCGACCAATGGGTTCCAGATAAACGGTAAAAACGCCCATTTCCACCCAAATCACCTCAGAGGTGGAGTTTTTTTTGCTAAACTTCTCTAAAAAGGTAAAATGTCACTTGTTTTGCATCAATCTTGATACAGGGTACTTATTATATGTTATACTTTGGATTCCTTAGCTTTTAGTCTACCTTACCATCATCCAAGGGTACTTTTCACTATAAGTAAAAAATACTTTTTGGACGGACGCTATAATTTACAGTTTTTTACTATGTTCAATCTGAATTTTCTTTAAAATAAAAAACATCTATATTGATTCTGACTTTTCTACATCAAACTCACAGGTTTATCATTACTTTGAGAAAAAAGATTATTAATTTAACCCTTTTAGAAGGGAATATTATGGTCATTTGTTCTGGGAATGTCATTTTCGAGCCTGAGACCTGAAAAACAGGCTCATTGCTTAACAGGTTAAATTATCCTATTTTGTGCCTGTAGCTGAAAAAGACAAAGTGTTCAACACATAACTAATAAAGACACATATACAACAAGGCCCAAAATGATTTGCCCCAAAAACATTTTAACAAATAGGAAACACAATTCAAGTGTTTTCGTAGATACTGTATTTACATTCAATATTATACATTTATTTTAAATGTTCTGGTAAGTACTTTCAGTTTTGGCAGCGTAATTTATGAGGAAGACATTAGTCAACTAGTAAATCTCGCAAATAACTGCGAGATTTGGGATGACCCTCGGGGTCAGGGGTGAAGCCTGAAACGCACAGCAAATAGACTTTTGGCTGCTAGCATTGATACAAAAGTATTGTATGGTTCATCACAACAAAGTGAACTAATTCAAAAGTATATTCAAACGATACTAATACATGTTCGTCCAGCTTGGTATCGGAAGAAAGGAGAGGATGGAACCACGACATTGTGGCCAAGATAACATTAGCCCTGTGGCTGGGTCTCCGAGCTGTCATTGATTTTCGGACTTAATGTGACTGAGAGTGGAATACAACTTCTGCGCGATGCATTTGGAGACGATAGCAATGTTCACTCTCTGCATCGAGGAACAATTTAATTTAACATGATTGGTCCATGCGCCATGCACCTTTGGCCTGCTGCTCTTCGAAAGGTGAGTCCAGTGCTGCAGTGGCTTTTATTTTGTTGTTAACGCAGATTTGCGTAATTGCTGTATGTCTGTTGCGCAAAACTATTCAACCATTTGGCTATAATTAGGTTTAACTCAGGCTTGTGAATTTGCCTGTGCTGTGGCATTTTGTAGTCTATTTCTGTTAAGTTTAAACATTGTGATAAGCAAGTTTTAAATATGTTTGGTGCTTCTAGTTCTGTATCTTCTGTGGAAATGTCCTTCCTGAAGCTTAGTAAGGTGACATCACATTTAAGTGTGCAATTATTCTATTCTGATGAAAATCAATCCAGTGATAAACGTTGCCAGTATAATATGATAACATGTGAATACTGCCAGCAGTCTTAGCAATTGGACTAGATATGCCTCTTTTGGATGTAGATAAAAGAGGCAAAACGTTACTAGTGTAGTGAGTAGTGCTCCTGAAGGCAGCTCCGGGCCTGACTCCTACCACCAACACTCCCCTCATTAGAGCAGGGTATAAAAGGCACCTGGTTCCCTTTGTTCTAGAGATGGCAAATCCGGATCCTTGTACGGACTCGGAGTCTTTTGAGTCGGTCATTGAAGAGATCCAGATCATACGAGTCCTTTGAGTCATATGAGTCAGCATCACCAAGAGCGTAGAAATCCTACCTGTGAAACCGAAAAGTTGTTGCATTTCACGAGCATATTAAACTAACGTTACATTAACCTACGCTACACAGTGTCTTTTGCTTTAATAAAAAATGTTGATCACAAAAAAAAAAGGGTTATTTTGCGATTTGGCGAATCTGAGTCTGCTGTTGACTCGTGCATGACGACGACGAGTCTGCTGTATCTCTGGATCTGCTGCTATACGGTATACAGGGCTGCGAATGGTGTACATTTGAAAAACGTCATGTTACTGTTGTTGAAATCTCTCCCCACTTTTGTCCACACCCCCTAAATAAAATTACTTCCCAGATCCCGCTGGATCTGCTATACGGTTACGGCTCTGTATCCCCACGAGTCTGCAGGAAGTGAAGGAAATTCCCTTGATTCAGTGAGTCAGGATTTGCGAATCTGAGTCTGCTGTTGACTCGTGCATGATGAGTCTGCCTGGATCTCTGGATCTGCTGCTATACGGCTCTGAGTCCGCACGAGTCTGCAGGAAGTTTCACTGATCCGCGTCCCCTGAGCCAGACGATAACTTCTGGCAGCTATCCTACTACTTGCTAAAGGCTAGGCAGATGGACTGGGGTACGTTGTAATGTGATTTTACATGTTATAAGGAGAGTAGCGAGTGACGCAATTTATAGTTTTAATTTGTACGTCACCAGGAGTAGGACTCAAAGGACTCGGGTTAATCGAGAGGGGAGACTCGTCACGACCAGCTCATTACTAGGATCCGGGTTAATGATCCAGATGAATCAGGACTCACCCATCTCTACTTTGTTCTTCCCCTTGGCTCTCCTTTCATGGTTGGTGGTACAGGTAGGCTGCAATACTAAAATGTCGGATATTCATTTCTTCTAGTATTGTATGCTTACTTACAGATTACTGAAGCTCAGCAAGGTGCTAAAACCTCTTCCTGTGGTGAGTATTGGGCAGAACCTGAATTGTTTGGATGCCGCATGGAGAGCCATTTTTAACCTTTTAACTATTGCTTTTAGGTTCACCTGCTGCTGTTTTGTTTTGTTCTCATTGACTTAGTGTTGTTTTGGTTGATTTAGTTATGCATTTGTCTTAGGCTTATCCTTGACCTGTTTATGATTATTTAACCAACTGGGATCCTTTTTGTTAAACCTTGTTTCAGTTGTTTTTTTAATTTTAGTAAAGCTGAGTGCCGGTCATTGGGGGGGCCAGTCACCCTCACTGTTTGTTGTGGTGAAGAGCACCGGGGAGCACGCGTGAGTGACCGGTTTGCTGTGTGTGGTTTGCTGTGACTGCACCTGGTGAGTATTTGGTTGTACCCATAGTGTCACGTGTAGTAGCCTGCCACCCCATTAACTGGCCTCAGCCCACCTTAGTTTTGATTTGTTGTTCTTATAGACTTTTAATGTTGTATTTTAGGTGAATTATTTGATAACATTTAAATAAAAATGACTTTACTTTGAAACACGTCTCTGCCCCTCAGTTAACGAACCTGTGTCGTAAATTTACTGTCTTGTGTTTATATCCTGGGGTGCAATGTGGCGTTGTCGGTCCTTTATCCCTTATTTTAGTATATTATTAATATTTACAAACACACCACCCCGCCACACTAGCATGAAACAATGCTAGGTTATTTCCCTGAATTATCACTTGCAACCTGACAATGAGCACTGTACATAAAGCTTTTCATTTTACACTTTGTAATCATTATAAAATGAATGTCTATAGGGATTGTGAACTACAGTAATGATTGGATTGGATGGTGATTCCTCTCCACAATTGCTGCTTTAAAAAACGTTGTTGGTCAAATTATAGTAATATAACATATGTCATAGTCTTGCAAACCATATGGTTAATCCGATTTGGAAGGTGATCCACAGTGGCTAACATAAGGGGGCATTGCACATCAGGAACATAATGGTGGTAATGGAATTTTAAACCTTCTATTTTATTGTAAGAGAAGACTGCCCTTTTTATATTGAATTTACTGATTTAATCCATGAGCTGCTCATTTGTGGTAAAGAAATAGAGACACGGGTGGCATCTTCAGTATCATTCCCTTGCAGATTGTCTTCAGTAAGGAATCTGAATCTTTGTTTAAGCAGCCCTGCTTGCAGAATGATGAATGGCGAAATATGTGATTTTCTGAAGTGAACTGCTTCATGAAAGTCTGACTCAGATTTAAATTCGCATAACAACAGTGAATATTCAGTTTACTGTATATAATTTCCAGCCATCCATGTGACAAATTACTGTTGAATCTTTTGGTCGGAAGCTATCATTGCAACCTTGTCAATCCACACGATTGATGTCATTGCAACCTTCATCCCAATCATCACATGCACTAATCACTGTCACACACTCTCTTTTTACTATATTTCGCTTAACTCTTAATTTTTAACCCAGGTATTTCCTGAAAGGAGTTTGCCACTCATACAATGCTTGAGTGAAGTCACAATGGCCAGCAATTGTCTGCATGTCATTCCCTCTTTTTAGGTTCAGCTATAATGGGATTAACATAACAAATAAATAATAACAATCTTTAAAAAAAAGGTTACATTAAAACAAAAACAATTCCAGATGCTTATAGGTCCCGGGGGACTTATTTTAAGCCCTGCTTGCAATACAATGGCAGAAGGACTTCCCCTTTTGCCACAGAGTTATCCATATAAATGTGTTGTTAGTGTATGGCTTCATTAATCCAAATATAAATGTGTTTAAATGGTGCTCCCCATTTATGGAATCAAATGTAATGAGCTCTGAACCTCCTCCTAATTATTATGCTGCATACTTCAAGAAAAGTATTGTTTTTCTTCTGGTGTTCAATAACAAATGTCCTACAAGTTTAGAGGGCTAAAAGGTTAATTGGTCAAACGGGGTCAAAAACAGACAGTCACATTTGTTTAACATTTCCCAATTATACTGTATGTGCATGCAAACAGTCCTAAGAGGATGTTCATTGACACAGAACCTCCAGTTTCCCTGCCCTAGTTTCACTGTGTGATTGACAGAATGGGGCAATTATTTACATATTGATGACCGACAGCTTCACCTTAACCACTTAATTCCTAGCATGAAGCTTGCTGGCGGCTGTTTTGTCTCTGAGGCCTCAGAATAGCATAGCAAAACACACTCATCTTTTGTGAACACTAACAAACTAGTTCTCCAGCCTGCTTGATCTAGACAGGCACTGGCGAGATTGATGGCTGTGACTTGAAAGCTGTATTTCAGAAACTGCCTTTTCTCCCTTGACAATATTCTATAAACTGCTTCCTCTGGTAAATCTGGTGGCTCCCGCTCCATCTGTCTCTGTCATGGGGGAGACACACACAAACACACGTACACACTATAATCACAAGCCAGGAAAACCTTTCTAGAATCCCATGCTCCTTTCTAGGGTCTGTAGAAGGATTATGTATCAAATTATGTATACACGTTTTTATGTATCAGTAACAGGATGGGTTGGGTCAAAGACAAGAAAGCTATTGTGTAACGGAGGGGTCACTGTGCTACTTTTATTAAGGACTTACTTCTGTTTTAGGGACAGGCTCCTCCTGGGTGTTGAAGGGGAGCTCTGAGAGCTAAATGCTCAATTAACCTTGCCTGGCCCAGGCACGTTTTTACAAATTTAAATGGTTCCCAAATGGCAAAAGGTAATTAATTAATTTAATGGGACGGCATGCTCACCTCATTGTTGAAAGGTGCTGAGTTCGCAAGACTCTAATCAATGGGATTACCTTTGGCCTTATTTTGCATGCCACTGAGAGGAATCTTTGGCAAAACAAATTATGATTTGTAGGACAAGTAATTAGTCTACCATACTACCCAGGCATTGAGACAATGAGACAAACGTGTCATTTTGACATAGCAATTTTGCTGAGAACCGATATAGGCTATCTAAAGAACACACAAAGGCATTCAATTGTTTTTGCATGATTGCTGGAAAACATCTGATAATGTTTTTGGAAGGGTTTTTATGTTGACACTTATATAGCTGCTTAAATTAAAGTTGATTACATAACATGGAGACGGCTGCTTTGAATAACTTATTCAGCCATAGATTCCATTAAACTGTTCATGTGTTTATTCGATCGTTGGTTATCAACTCTAAACAAAAAAGGTTATTTTTCATTGCTTCCCTGCAGTTTATATTATTTTCCTACAATTGCTCGCTTTAAAATTGTTTGATTTCAGGTAAAGCATGGATGAGAGACTGCTATGCATGTCATTTTAACAAAATTAACAATTCCTTAATCGAAGTATTTTTTATGATTTTAGGGGCTCCAAGCAAATTATACTGTTAACTTATGTCGGCAAATGGCGAGCATTAGCGAAAAGTCAGTCAATAATTATTTGTGGTACAACTCTCCTCGCTCATGGTCGATATTAGTAGTGTGCACTTCAGCGAGCTTTCAATTCATACAAGTAAACAAAAAAATGTGTTTATGGCAGATCCTCTGTTAAACTCAGAAAAGGAGTTGGAACGTAATTGTAAGTTTGTTTTAATAATATAGTTCTTACCATTAATTAGATGGCACACAATACACTTGTACTGTTATTGTGGTAGCTTTGCTGGGACTTAATGCTTTTTGGCATCAATTATGTATTGCATCCGACTCCATCTCTGCCTAAAATAGAAACACACACTGCTAAAATACAGGGCTCAATGTGCCACTCGTGGTGTTATGTGTTGCTCACTCACACTTCAGTAAACAAACTCAGCCTGCTCTGCAATATTTCCATCGCCTCCTCGAGACTCTTGCAGCCATTAAAGCTCTCTAGCTGAAGCATAGAGTAAATGGCTGTGGGATTACTCTGTTACCTTATCGCTGTACACCATAGTTAACAAGCCTGTCGCCTAGCAACCTCTGCCATGTGTATTTGTTTTGCTGATATGTCTTTAGGTCGTTTGCATTATTTATGATGCCTTCTTGGTTTCATTTTCATTATATTGAAACTGAAATTACCACATGACCCTCTTCAATCACAACCACTAAGAAAAGGGCTTGCTGGGCCGGAGGGATCGTCGAGACTGACTTTAAACAAATGAGTGTGCTACAAGCTGCCATTTTGCAGTGCTGCTGTGGCTCAGGAGTTTGTCCTTTTACTCACAATGTTGGCGCTTCCATACCCAGCCCCTTCTGTCTGCATGAAGTATCCTTAAGTCAGACACTGAACCCTAGGTTTCTTCCACAGGCCATGGATGCTGTATACATGTAGTCCATATACCATTTGAGATGATAAATTATGTACATGTGTATAATAAAAAGCATTTTGAAATGTGAAGCTCCATTGTACAGATAAAATAGTATAAATGGTCAAAGGTTTTATTCAATGAAGTGCCCCTCATGCAGCCTTGGACCTTTATGCAACTGTACTATGCCACACATTACACAATAATACAGGATGAATAACAAACCACATTGAATCTCTTCCCATGGCGTACCTAAATATACAACACTCCGGCAAAGGAAGAAAGGAAGAAGCCAAATGTAATATTGCAGTGGACATAAAGTGGCAACCCTACTGCTCACCCTAGCCACAGTGGCAAAGAGAAGCCAGCTGGCTGCCACCCCATGGGAGAACACACAGTTTTACCATCTGCCACCAAAATGTAGCAGATATAATGTGTGCCTCTTGCCACTGCAGTAACAGCTAGGAACCAATGCTGCTGCCAATCAATGATAGGATGAGATATTACACTGCTGACAAACATAGCAGAGGACCCAGATTATGCTGCATTTTATGTTTCACGCTGTGTATTGTTCCCCTTTAAAGTTGAGTCCAAGCAGCTCCCATCCACCCCTGTAGATCCCATGGTTAGAGAGCTTTATTACCCTTAAAATATATAGGCTGATCAAATTTTATTTGTCCCTCAGCCTGTATTGATGCTTTTATGTCTTAAGGTATTCAAAAAATCAATAATGTAGCTTTTAGGTAGATATATACTCGAGGAGGCTGAACATTAGCCATATTCCTTTCTTTATTTGATGAATTCAAATGTTTTGCATCATCTGCTTGAAGAGAAATGTAACATTTATTTTCTGTCCTTCACTTTATCTGACAGAACTGCTGCTTGTTGGTTATTCATAATTCAGCAATGAGCAAGATGTAGCTTTGGTTTCTCATATCTTATTTAATTTTGGTCTTTTGGTCAGGATGATACCCAATGTCAAATTCTCTTACCATCACTTACCAAAATGTAGTATTATAATTCTGAGGCATTTAAGACCTTATTGTTATTTGGTGAAAAGGACCCTCTCGAAAAAATATTAAAAAGTGAAACACAGAAATGCATCTAAAAGGAATTCCCATGAAAAACCTTGGTTTTAGGATAATTAAGTCAACATTGCTGGACTGTACAAACAGAATTGCTAGTAGAGTGTAATTGTTGATGTTGTTACTATTAATTCCAGTATTTCTGCAACAATGTGATAATTAACTGCCTAGTTTTTATACATGAGCGAAAAAAAGCATCAACATCATAAAGCACAAGAAAATCCAACAGAAATTGTGTCAAAATAAACCAAAACGTTTGGTTTCAACTTTCTGAAATATATTAAAATGTACCCTGTCTACTTTGGTCATTCACCATTTACATAGCTCTTTATTTAATTGATACAACAGCAACCCTTTTGGATTCACGCCCCAACTCTATCAATACACACTAATGGAGAGTGGCGAAGTCAATGAAAAACTGTCAAGGCTGATGAGTTAAGTAGGGCAGAGATTCATCTGCATTTACATCAGATTTGTGACCATGCAAAGATGAGCGTGACTGATTCACTGTTCAAATTGATGAGTTGACTGCGCAATCCATGTTGCCCACCCCGGGACAGGGAGGCCATTAAATACAGTGACCTTTTGTCTTTCAATGTGACAATGATCTGATGAATAGGACTGAACATTTCCACATTTTAATCCTCCCTCTTTATGTCACCCTCTGTCTTCCCCATGCTCCATCTTTTTTACACATTGTTTCTCTATCCTCTCCATCTATCTCCCATATTTAATCCTCTGCTCTACTCTTCCTCCCTGTGCATTCAACCCCCTCTCAATCTGTTTTGATCCAATTCTTAACAGCCGTGTGCACTTCTGTAAGTAAGAGTGAACCACCCAGGGGGCTCTCATCAAAGGGCTGCTAGGAAGACAAAGAGGTTGGGCAGCTCTGCGCTAACTGCCAATGTCTTTAAAGGGGACTTGCTGACAATTCCACCTTTGATCAGTCCAGCGTGACTGTATCTGCCACCGCACTGGGACTGTCGGCTAACTTTCTTTGTCATAACTTGAGTGATGGACCGATGTATCAGTCTCAGATACAGCAGACTCCGGTCAAATGTAAACGCTTGCACTGGTCTTGTACACAGCAACTGAGACCGTGTTGGCAACTTGTGGACTTTCTTGCTAGATTTAGCGACTTTAATAAAAAAAAACAGTGAAAAATCTAGAAGAAAGTGGAATCGAAAGACAATCGACATCGGCAAGTCCGGCCTTTTTAAAAATCAGCCAAGAGATTATCTATCACTGCTTTTCTAGTCATAATGTAACATTGAAACCCACACCTGTGTTATTTATCCTCAGATCTTAAAGGTCACCTATTATGCAAAATCCACTTGTTCATGTCTTTTATACATGTACATGTGTCCCCTCTGTATAAAAGGATTCTGAAAGTTTCAGGAAAAAAGATTCTCTCACTTTTTGTCCTGATCCATTTTGCAGTGGCGAACCGTGTCTATCACAACTGGACCTTCTGTAGACACACACACCCCCCGTCTTTTCACTGAATTGTCGTCTTGAAAAGGGTACTCACAACAATTCCGCAACAACTTGATCTTCACCTGTCGCACTTGTCATTTCAACGTTAAAAACAATAAAACGGCATGAATTGCTTCGTCGCATTCATCTAGATCCTCTGTCTCGTGCCCAGGGGCGGCGGGTACTGTAGACTAGGGAAGGCTAAGCCTTCCCAAATATTTCTGTCACTGCATCCTGGTAAAAGAAAAATATAATGTAGCCTATAATGTTTGTGTCTTTGACATTAGCGCTGTGCCCTGTACTACGAAGCCAGTTCAACAGACCCTGGATATGTTTGAGTTATCTTAACTAACCCTAACAAACGAGATCTCGCTAAGCGGTCCTACGACGCTGGTTATCAACTCGGTAAATCAAGCCAGGGTTTCTCTCTCCAGCTGAAAGCGTTCACGTGAAAGGGGCGGGGTTAGCAACATTTGACCAATCACAAACAGGGACAACTCAGAGCCGTATCTGGGACAAGTGTACTGACAGCGCAGTGTCATACTTCATTAATGAAAAGTAAACTAATATTAGACAAATATGAACTTTAAACGTCCGTGACTTAAACATATAATCCAGGATACAAGCCACATAGTTGCACCTGCAAGGTGAATATAACTGGTTAAAAAATAAACTACAGAGTGTTTGAAAGCGTACAACAGTTTTATGATATCACTGCCCCATCTAGACACGAGTGGATCTGACTTTAATTACATTTGAGTTGAGTGTTTCGTCAACCTAATGTGTTGCTTAAAATAATACTTATGCATACAGTAGCCTATGTGACAATGTAAGTGTTGCACGGCCAGATACGGCTCGAGAAGCTGACTCAGATAAGGAAATATGGCTCTGATTGGTCAGCAGGCGGTGCTTTCACTGAGTTGATCTCTTTTCTATAGACGCCGGAGGCGGGCAGCGTCAGGTAAAAAAAGTTATTTAGCCTTCCCAAACATGAGCCTCACGCGCCGCCTATGCTCGAGCCAGTTAACTAGCGGGCCTTCTAGAGTACCCTGGAACCGAGGGAAACTCTGGAAGAACACGCCCATTGGCTACAAATCAATATATGATTGGTTGATCAAACTGTCAGTCCAAACGTACGCTCTCATTCAGTGCAACGGCCAGGGCATTCTATCAAGGATGTAGAATACCTTGGTTGAAGGACAAGATCTGATTGGTTGCTTTCTTTTCTAACACAAAACCACTGAAATGCGTAGTGCATGGTCCGAGAAGGACAAACAAATCAACATAATAGTGTAATATTACAGATCAACAACACAGATACGATTCTCATTTATTCATTTTATATACATTTTATTACATTTTATTTATATAATTAAATCGATTTTTTGTTTGTTTTATATGTGTTCCAGGGTATTCTCTGAATACCTTGAAGGCCCTGACGGTTTGCCACTGCCATTTCGTGAACTATTAGCGCCGTGTTATGCATGCCCACTGCATCTCGCGGGAGCGTGCACACCGTAAAGCCAAAACTCACAGACATTTCAATGATTTGTTTGGAAACGGTATCATTTCTTTTTTGGCAGGCAAGCCAACACGCTCTCACTCCATAAATGTCCAGGAGCGACGCTTGGTCAGGGTCCCCGAGGCGTGCAGTTGTGACGCTCCTAGGCTCCTTCAGCTTCATAAAGGGACGCAAATAGCTTTCAACTGATTGCAATGTATTCCCATCTGTGGCGTGATTTGACGCTCATGGAAGCACGGCATTCGTTTGTGTCGGCTGCCCTTAAAGGCAATGTGAGCGTCCATTCCCATTGGATAACGGAGAATTGTACACCCTGAAGTAAGTATTCCCCTTACTGTCGATTGATTTTACAGTGATATCTGCACTACTCATCGACTAAAAAATACCAGATTATCCTTGTTAATTACACAACATTGATTGGTTTAAATTGTGTGCAATGCTTTTGTATTTTCCCCCTTCGATTCGGAGAAACAAACATTGTTCCGGAGTAAAGGATGGCAGAAGACACGACACTACCCAGAATCCCCAGCTATCGTTTAGGACTACACCATGTGCTCGGTTTGACAAACCCCGTGATTAGTTCTCAAGCTATGTGATTGGTTGACCTCCAACTGCATTCCATATAAAAAAAACGTTTCGTAAAAGACAAAATCATACTTTATTCAGAAGTGCTTGCTTTACTCTTTGAAAGTCATCACATGAATGCATTGTAATAAATGGTTCGGCTGCATTAAATATTACAAGTGCAAGCATTCATGCATTATTATCTGCAAACCCGACGCGAAAGTACTTACCCCCGTCAGGCAAACTAGACCGAAGAAGTATGATCGTCTTGGTCTTATTGTTAGCGGGAGACATCCATCTGAATCCGGGCCCGGTGCAGACAAGAAGCCAGTCCTGCAGGCTCGAGGAGCTAGCATTACAACTAGCATCACAACTAGCATCTCTTCCGCTGCAGCAACAACTTTGCGACGACAACAGAGACCGTGGAGACAGCGGAGACCGAGGAATAAACGGAGACTTCGACATTCCCCCGGGGATGCCTCGGCAGACAGACACGCCTGAGGCAGTGACGAGAGGAAGAGAACCGATATCCGAGGGAACAAATATCCGCCATGTTGTTAGCCACCCTGCTAGCATATCAACGGCTTAAGCTACAACGGAGCCTCCCTCCCCCCACCACCCCACCGCTCCAAACACCACGGCAGGCCGCAAGCCGGTTGCTGTAAAGGACAAAGACAAATATCTGCAAGCTGACGACATTGTGCATTTAAGCAACAAAAATGGACTACATATTTTTCATCTGAACACTAACAGCCTGAGACACAAACTGGCTGAACTCAGGCAGCTATTCATGAACGGTAAGGCAAGCATATTATGCTTTTCTGAGACCAAATTGGACAATTCCATTACAGATTCAGAGATTGAAATTGAAGATTATCTTGTAGTGAGAAGGGACAGGAACGTGAATGGAGGTGGTGTCTGCATGTACATACATAAAGACACCAATTTCAAAAACCGTACTGACCTGCATCATGAACATATTGAATCTGTGTGGGTTGACATTATTTTTGACAATGCTAAATCTGTAATAGTCGGGACAATCTATAGACCACCGGAACAGAGTGACTTTTATGATACATTAAATGGATGTTTGGCTGATGTGGGGGATGTAGAGACAATTATTATTGGAGACTGGAACACGGATATGCAACGTAAAGACACGCCCGTCTTCAAGTCCTTCAGTAGGAATTGTGATCTGCACGGCTTCAGCCAGCTAATCACCCAACCCACCCGGGTATGTGAAACAACACAAACTACCATTGATCTCATTCTGACCTCTGACAGGTCCAGGATCTCCAGTAAAGGGGTTATAGCATGCGGTTTAAGTGATTATTATATGATATTCTGTACCCGCAAAAAGCTAAAACAAAGGGCCGGCTGTCACAAAACAGTCATATCTAGAGGCCTCAAAAACTACTCTAGCGAGGCCTTTAACCTAGAACTGGAGAGCCTGGACTGGTCAGATGAGCTCAGTGTTACACAAGTTGAAGAAACATGGCTTGGTTTCAAAAACAAATTCTCTGCAATACTCAATGATTTGGCCCCCCTAAGAACAACCAGGATAACAAATCGCGCTGAGCCGTGGATGCACTCCGGCATACTGACCGCCATGAAAACCAGAGACAAAAAATGCTCTGAGTTTCATAAAAGTCAGTCAATGCTTTCCAAAAGCACGAGCAGTGAACTCCAGGCCCACGTGACTGAACAAAAAATTGAAAGAAACAGACTAAGAAATGACGTAAGCTCCATGATCAAAACTGCCAAAAGAGTTTCATCAATGTCAAAACTGAGGAAAACAAAAATAAACTCCATGAACTTTGGAAATTACTCAATAACCAGCTTGGCTGCAGTAAAAAACTTAAAACGAGATTTTCGAACTTAAACATAAAGACAGATAACAGGCTCATCACAGACAAACTGGATGTGGCCAAGTACTTGAACATTTGTTTCACAAACATAGCCACAATTCTTGTAAATAAATTACCCTCCCACTCAGGGCTTTTTGGAGTAGATCACATCATGACCTACTACAAAAACCTTGGGGTACGCAAAGATGATTTCAGTCTAGCAAGGGTAACAACAGCAGAGGTACTCATTAAACTGAGCGCCCTCCAACCTAACAAGGCCACTGGCCACGACAATATCCCCTCCAAATTCCTCAGAGACACAGCAACCGCCATCTCACCAGTCATAGCTCACATAATTAACCTCTCCATAAAACAGGGAAAAGTACCCAAAGACTTCAAAATTGCAAGAGTAACCCCCCTGCACAAAAAGGGCAGCAAATTGGACCCAGGCAACTACCGCCCTGTTTCTATACTTACCTCCATCTCGAAAGTCATGGAAAAAATAGTATATGAACAGGTCGAAAAGTACCTCGCGGAAAAGAAACTAATCTATGAATTTCAATCTGGCTTTAGAACATCCCACTCCACTGACACATGCCTTCTTTATTTGAGCGACCACATCAAACAAGAGGTGGACGAGGGCAAGTACTGCGGCATGGTGATGCTGGACCTACAAAAGGCTTTCGACACTGTCAATCACCCCATTCTGATTGACAAGCTAAAAGCAATTGGTTTTGATAAACTATCGGTGAGCTGGATGCAATCCTACCTGGAGGGGAGAGAACAGATGGTGGAGGTAAACGGTACTCTGTCCCCCCCCCTCCCAGTGAGCTGTGGTGTTCCACAAGGAAGCATATTAGGTCCGTTACTGTTCCTAATTTATGCAAACGACATGTCATCAGCATGTGACTGCAACTTGTTCCTGTTCGCGGACGACTCAGCCCTGCTGCGATTCAGCCGCGTTTTTTCTTTCTCATTTTAATGCCATTGAACACGTCTTTTGATCAGATTGACAGCTACGGTGAGACATCTCCCCTCGAAGCTACGTAAAGGTACGTGTTGTGATGTCTGTGTTTGCTTCCCCTGTCCGAGTTCAGATCACTCAGTGATGATACTATATACCTAAATAATCTGTGGAACCTCAGCTTTAATCGGATATCTTGTAAGTGCAGCTACGATAAGTAATAAGGGTACTTTTATCTTGAGTTCTGTGCCAAAGTGCGTTAGCATTTTTCGCTCAGGGGTCATTTAGATGCTTCTTATGAGACTTGTGTTTTGTTTTGGTATAAAATGGTTTGTATCGTCAGTTAGCTGAGATTATTTCCGTTAATCTGGTATAACACATTAATAGGTTCTTAAATATTACGATCCCCTGAGACACCGTCGTGAAAAAAAAAAGTAAAGTACCCGCCGGGACTTTGGGGTTTAACAGGTTAAAAAAAACGCAATATATACCGCAGGGGGGGAAAAAAACGCGATGTCAGTTTTTTTCAATACCGTGCAGCCCTAATGTAGAGTCCAGTCTGCATATAGTGGTGCACCTCTGGACAGCAGATCCGCCCCGAGGTTCATCACTCCTGGTACGTGCGTCGCTCTCAGAGAGAGGAGACGTCCGCAGCTCCATAAGATCAGTTTGCGTGCCAGCATGTGTAACTGGAGAGAACGCAAACCCCATTGGCGGTTTATATACGATATTGTGGTCGTGTTGCCTGTCCTCACGAGGACATGATGTCCTCTGAGAAAAGGCAGAAAGCGTTTCAGGGTGAGGAACACCGCTAAAAGCTCCAGATAATTTATGTGTGACCGTTGGAGGTCTCTGCTCCAGAGACCCCTCACAGGTCGACCTTCGTATATACCCCCCCAGCCCGTCAGACATGCGTCTGTGGTGACCACCTTCCGCGATAGGACAGCACCCATAGGTACGCCAGGTACTAGAAAAGTCGGGTGTAGCCAGTGGCGCAGAGCCATTACGCATTTCATAGTGACCATCACTCTCCGCGCGCCATGACGCGCGGGGTCCAATCTGAGGGCAGCTACCCAGCGCTGAAACTCCCTCATGTGTAAGCGTCCCAGTCGTACCACCAGAATGGCTGACTCCATGAGCCCCAGCAACCGCAGACATGACCTGAAGAGAACATATTTGCGTGGCTGGAAATGAGCGAGGCAAGCCCTGAAGGCTTTCACTCTCTCTGCTGACAAGCAGGCTGTAAAGGGCACCGAATTCAGGCGTAGGCCCAGGAAGAGTACAGTCTGGGCTGGAGACAACATGCTCTTTTCTGCGTTTATTACAAAACCCAGGTCGAGCAGGTGTTTTACGAGGACATTCGTCTGCGTAATAGCCTCTTGCTCCGACTGTGCGAGAAGGAGCCAATCGTCCAGATAAGTTGCCAGGCGAATACCCTGTTGTCTTAACGGGGCTATCGTGGCTTCCGTACGCCGTACAAACACTCGCGGGCTGAGAGACAGACCGAAGGGAAGTACTCTGTACTCGTAACAGACACCCTGAAAGGCGAACCTCAGATATTTTCTGTGTGGGTAATATACTGGGATGTGGAAATACGCATCTTTCAGGTCGACTGATGTGAACCAGTCATTTTGGCGCACGAGACGCAACAGAGATGTGTGAGTGAGCATTCTGAATTTGTATCTTTTGAGATATTTGTTCAGAGCTCTCAAATCTAGTATTCTTTCACACACACATGCGGGTTTTGGGCCGAGGGCGACACCGTACTTCCGGTATCCGCCATTTCACACGAGGTGCAAGCAGAATATCATAGTCTATTGCCTTAATCAATATAGTCAACTCTAAAATACCACATATATGCAATGGCATGATAATATTATTGTGACAAGTGGGGTATTCACCTGGTGTTTCCAGAAGATAGACGTAGATGCTGCCAAAATCGACCGAAGGCCACTTTCGAGATTCGTTTTTCCATACATCTGCAGGCAGTCTGTAAGGGCAATCGGACAACCCACACAGCTCTAGTTTACGCTGGTAACGACCTAGAGCACACCCCTCAAGTCCAGAGATGTAATCCGAAGACATGCAGCGATTTCTTTGGTCGTTAATTCAGAAAAAAAACCTAGTGCGCTCTGCCTGGCTACGTTAGCTAGCTGTTTATATTAGCACCTCCAGGATATTAGCACCTCCAGGAAAATGGCGTATTTATATATATATATATATATATATATATATGGCGCGCGTTGCATTGTGGGTAGCTCGTAATGTCACTGTGTGTGAAAGAATAGGCCGAATTCCGTTCCCTCCCCGTTTGGGAACGAGGAAATACTTGGAATAAAAGCCGCTCTGACTCTGTTCGGCAGGTATTATCGATATAGCCTTCTTTTCTAGCAGCGAGAAAATCTCTTGCTCTAGAATATGGGCCGACTCTCCCCGGGCCTGTGTATACAGAATGCCCGAGAAGTGAGGGGGGGTGACAGCGAATAGGAGCCTGTAGCCCCGTGTTACTGTCTTGAAAACCCAAGCAGAATCTGTGAGCATCCTCCACTTGTCGCTTCTCAAAGCGAGCGGAGATGTCACAGCTCTGTCGTCTGCCCTCAGTGTCTTTATTTGTTGTGTTATGGGGCCCTCTAGTGTCTGAACACGGTGGTACCCCAGGTTGACAACCCCGGCCGACACTGCGCATGCGCGTGGCCAACACATCCTCACTCCCAGGTCGGCCTATGTTGATGTTATGTCAAGTCCTGTGTCGGCTTTTTCCAACGCAAGGGGGGGGGCCTTGGCGTCCATTTTCAACGCAAGAGGGGGCCCTTAGCGTCCATTTTCAGCTTTCCGGGATGTCCATATGCTTCTATGGACGCTCATGGAAGCACGGCATTCGTTTGTGTCGACTGCCCTTAAAGGCAATGTGAGCGTCCATTCTCATTGGATAACGGAGAATTGTACACCCGGAAGTAAGTATTCCCCTTACTGTCGATTGAGTTTACAGTGATATCTGCACTACTCATCGACTAAAAAACACCAGATTATCCTTGTTAATTACACAACATTGATTGGTTTAAATTGTGTGCAATGCTTTTGTATTTTTCCCCTTCGATTCGGAGAAACAAATATTTTTTCGGAGTAAAGGATGGCAGAAGACACTACACTACCCAGAATCCCCAGCTATCATTTGGACTACACCATGTGCTCTGTTTGACGTCACGTGATCTTCAAATTTCTCCCTGCAGAAAAAAAAAACATGGCCGAACTTCGTTTTATTCTCGGTGGAAAATGCCTATTTTAAAGTTAGTTTGGCCATTAAAATGCGTTTTGATGTCATTTGATGCGAGAAATATGAGTTGTTATTTCAGATTATGTGTGCAGTGGATGTACATGATCTTTAGTTTGCTAGTTATTACGAAGATTACTTCAGGAAATTGCGTCCATAACGTTTTCATTGTTACCAAGGTGGTTGCTAGGGACGCTGCTATCGATATTATTTCTGTTATGTTGTGTAACTGTTTAATGGTGTTATCTTTATTGCTACCCCCTTCCCCGTCAATGTATAGTGTTGGTCCACAGCGCAAACATATTAGTTTAACAAAATCCGCATCTAAAGATACGTTATTTTCCCCTGTGCAATTCCAGTCTCTCATCTCAGAGCACATCGTCATTAACAAATACCGGAAACAGACCGAAAACATTTAAAAAAAATAAAATAATACTTTATTCCGAGTGTGCTTGCTTTTCTCTTTGAAAGTCATCACATACCGGCATTGTAATACACGGTTCGGCTGCATTAAATATTACATATCTGCCGTAGTTCTGTATTTATAGAGCCCTGATGAGAAGACTTCTAGACAAACATGAGGAACTGAAAACGTGACGTGGATCATAAATATATCAGCCATTAAAGAGCCTGTGACAGCATCCCAACAACTGTTGTGCAATGAAATATTGGGCTACTAGTAATCTCGAACCGTCAGTTTAAAAAAGAAAAAGCGATACCGTTCCGTTAAATATCAATAATTTCGAACATCGCGGGGAAATTCCATCGACTCATTTTGAAGTTTTGGGGGAAGCCGGAAGTGACGTCAATGCGGGAACGCTTCACTGTGCGGTGAGAGAGCCAAACACGGACAAAGTGTGTTGTCATGCGTAGAAATTGTGAATTACTGAGTTTAGGCACGTTAATAACGTTGTAATGAAGTTGACTACAGTATATTCATATTTGTCAGTGCTTTCATGTCAATTCGGCGAACATAAACATAAATTATCGTGGTGAAGATGATGATTACATTAGGATTAAAAATCGGTAGTGAGAGCTACTGAATTTCCTCCCGTAGGATGTGATATAAAAACAAATCGATTATTTTTGTAGTTGTAAACTCAAGTGGATGAAACTACATGTATTAGTGCTTTCATGTCAATTCGGCGAACATATGATCCTACATTAAATGATCGTGAGAATGATGATTAAAAATCGTTTGTTTGTGCCGGTCTGCATTTCCTGATGAGAAAACAAACCGATGCTTTTTGTAGTTGTAGTACACCAACATGGATTAAACGTGTGGTTTTTTCACCACAATGTTGGGGAAATTAATGGATAAAATGCACGGATTATTATTATTATTATTCCCACTCCGATCGGGACACTAGGTCCACCGTTTCCCCGCAGCAAGGCTCCCCCCGTTGACAGTTTACGTGGGCTGGGTGCAGTGGCGGACTGGCCATCGGGACGAATCCCGATGGGCCGGTACCGAAGTGGGCCGGTCGGATAAGTCACTAGCACATCCCCCATAGGCGGCGCGTGAGGCTCAGGTTTGGGAAGGCTAAATAACTTTTTTTACCTGACGCTGCCCGCCTCCGGCGTCTATAGAAAAGAGATCAACTCAGTGTGCGGAGTTTAAATCTCTCAAGTCATATTACAGGATAAAGGAAATACAGTTTAAACTGCCGTATGCAGAGAAGACGCCGACGTGTCGCACTTATCATTCATATTACATCATCAATCAGATCATCGATCATATAATATCATAATATATCATATATTTCCTTATCTCAGTCAGCTTCTCCAGCCGTATCTGGCCGTGTAACACTCACAGTGTCACATACTGTATGCAGAAGTATTATTTTAAGCAACACATTATTTGACGAAACACTCGAGTCAAATGTAAGTAAAGTCAGATCCACTCGTGTCTTAGACGTGAACGCGCTCTCAGCTGGAGAGAGAAACCCTGGCTTGATTTACCGAGATGATAACCAGCGTCGTAGGACCGCTTAGCGAGATCTCGTTTGTTAGTTTGTTGTTGTTAGTTTGTTTGTTACTCAAACATATCCAGGGTCTGTTGAACTGGCTTCGTAGTACAGGGCACAGGTGGCTAGCAGTGCTAATGTCAAAGACACAGACATTGCATTATATTTGTATTTTACGAGGATGCAGTGACACAAATATTTACATATTTACATTTACTATCTACAGCACCTGCCGCCCCTGACATCCCCCACTCCCCCCGTTGACAACTTACTAGCGGTACCGAAGTGGGCCGGTCGAGAGTCCCGGGATGATTTTTAGTCCCAGTCCACCACTGGCTACATGACCGTATGATCGCCCATATTGACGCACCTAATTCCTAAACTTCTAACAGATACAACATAAACCGATCCTTCAGCCTCATATGAGCTCTCAGACACGTTCAAAATTAAACTGTCATCGCTGTCTGAGTTTGCTGCTGTGTGCGCCATCGTGTTTACATGCAGATGCTGGGATCCTGAACGGTGCAGCTGGAGCGCTGTGCCCGCAATGACGTCACACATAATTTGGCGGGACTTGAAGAATCCCCGAGAAGATCCAGAAAATGGTCAACATTGAAGGGCAGATTAATGGTTATCAAAGTACAAATATCCAAAATCAGTTCAGTAACGGTTTTCAAGGGGACAATATTTACTCAAATTGATGGGTTTGGATGATGGGGGAAACTCGTGTCACAGGCTCTTTAAACAACATCTTACATTTATTTTCACACAATAGGCCTACGTCTCCTTGCAGTATCAACACTAATTCGGCTGACTTTTATATTTGATCCAATTGGTAGATAGGCTGTATTTACACCATAAAGGTGCACAGCTGATATAAAGGGACAGCTAGTGGTTAAAGCATGTTATTGAATTTCATTATTTTTATTATTAGATATTAATAGGATCCCTATAAAGTATATTCATTACTCGTTATTCTCTACTAATAGTTAATTAAAGACTGTATATAATGACTATTTTGCACATCCCTTTCAAGATTTCATGATTTTCTAAGGTTTATTGACATATCATATAGGCCCACACAACTATGGTGTAGTTATGCATTGAATGAAAAACTTGGGTCGCAGGTTCCTCAATAGTGCATTACAAGACATCTATTAATATTTGTGCATACCTCCAGCAATGTTAACTATGTTGAAGCACTTATTTTAACTGATATTATACATAATGTATTATACTCTTATAAGATGTATGTAGATATTTCATCTCCGGCCTTGTCAGGTATTGAACAATCAATAAATAAAGAACACAGAATTGTTGAATATAAAACACAGAATTTGTGTGATTATACTAAATGATTTACAAATAAACACCACTGCATATTTAACTGTTACACATGCTGATGTAACGCAAATGTTCCAACTTGGGATCAATAAAGTATATCTTATCTTAAGCTGATCGATGGCTACTGCCATATTTGCAAAATGTGCCTCTGAACCTTGACAAGTGCATGTTTCAGGCTTATCAATTAATGTAATGTAATGTTATCAACAGAGTTGGGTGTAACGCGTTACTGTAATAATATTACTTATGCCGGTAACGGAGTAGTGTAACGCGTTACTTTTATAATTCAGTAATCACACTACAGTTACTAACATTGCCCCGACACGCGTTACTTCGTTACTTTTATAAAATAATCACACTCACTGACAGACAGTTTTGCACCTTCGATGCACCGCCTCCGACTCCCTTTCTCTCGGCACTACACTGGTGACCCTGACAGCGTTGTGGGAAGTTTCCGAGACGGACCCGAACACGGCAAAGGAAACTCAGGTTTCTTTCTCGAAATGCCGGGGATTTTTTGGAGTCGACCGTGGCTGCTACAGGCACGCGGACTGAGGCTCGGTGCACACCTCGCCGAATGGCTGGGGATGTTGCTCGCCATTCCCGCATCTGCCTTCCGACTACAGAGGGGACGATGCACGACCTGCTGGGTAGGGATGAACCCGATTGCTGCCTCGTGGGGTTTCTTCGGGGCGTGCGGCTGCACGTCCCAGCTGCGCTAGCTAACGACAACTAGCAGCTAACCACGTTGGCTAACTACGGCTAGCAGCTACCGATGGCTGCCAGCTAACGGCAACAGCTAACGGCTATCGACCCTTTTGAGTTTTTGTTTTCTTTCTGATGCCGGAGAGGAGGTTCGACCAGCCGGACACTCACACTTTTTCACCACCTCAACGGCGGTTCCAGACGCCACTCAAGTTTCCTTCGGCGCCTGGGTGGTGCACTCCTGGACCCCGTCTCGCCTCGACAGTTTCGGACGTCACCCATGCCTTCGTCGGCCCGTGGGTGGCGCGCTTCGGGACCCTGTCTGGCCTCTTCCTTCGCCTTGGCGGTTTCGGACGTCGTCCATGCCTTCATCGGCCCGTGGGTGGCGCGCTCCGGGACCCTGCCTGGCCTCTCCTCTTACCGCGGCTCACGGTTCGCCTCAACGGCAACTTCGGACGCCCCCCCCCGTCTGGCCTCTCCCCTGTCCACGGCTCTTTCCTCCCGGGGGTGCTGCTCCTGCCCCCCGGCTCTTTCCTCCCGAGGACTTCGTACCCGTCGCCGCTGTGCCCTCGCCTGCAGCCGGGCAGCGCTCCTTCCTGCTGGGGACCACCGGGTTATTCACGCCCGTTGCGGCTCAGCGACCAGGTTTTCACCGACTGGCGGGTGATGACTTCATTCGCCACGACGCCTACTGCGGACCCCTTACGACGGCCCGTTCCGGCCCGCCCCCGGTGGAGATGCCCTCGCTGGGGCCCCTACCCTCTACTGCGGCCCCCTTCCGACGGCCCGTTCCATGGCCCGGCCCTCACCTGCAACCTCACCCTCCTCGGCCCCTGTGGTGCTTTTTTTTTCTGGTGCCGGAGAGGAGGTTCGACCAGCCGGTTGACCTCATGTGGACACTCTCACCTTTTTCACCACCTCCACGGCGGTTACAGACGCCACTCACGTTTTCATCGACGCCTGGGTGGTGCACTCCTGGACCCCGTCTCGCCTCGACGGTTTTGGACGTCGCCCATGCGGCCATCGGCCCGTGGGTGGCGCGCTCCGGAGCCTGTCTGGCCTGTCTGGCCTCTCCTGCCTTCCGGGGATATCCAGACGCCACTCACGTTCATCGGCGCCTGGGTGGCGCACTCCTGGACCCCCTCTCGCCTCGACAGTTCCGGACGTCGCCCATGCTCCATCGGCCCATGGGTGGCGCGCTCCGGGACCCTGTCTGGCCTCTCCTGCTTCCCGGGGATGCCTCAGCGCCTGCTGAGGACTTCATGCCCGCCGCCGCGGCACGTCTGCCTGCGGCCGGGTTGCTCTCCTGCTTCCCGGGGATACCTTGACACCTGCCGAGGACTTCATGCCCTGCCGCCGTTGTGCGTCTGCCTGCGGCCGGGTTGCACTCTTTCCTGCTGGGTTCTCCGCGACACCTACTGCGGCCCCCTTACGACGGCCCGTTCCGGCCCGCCCCCGGTCGGGGTGCCCTCGCCCTGGCCCCTACCCTCTCCTGCGGCCCCCTTTCGTGGCCCGGCCCTCACCTGCGACCCCACCCTCCTCGGCCCCTGTGGTGCTTCCTCCCGGACGCGAGGATTTTGCCATGTTTGGATTCTGGGGGGGCTTGTGTGGTGACCACCTTTAATACACTGGGTTACATAATCCACACATGGAACTAGAGTTGGGGGTATTGTTTCCACACGGACATATATGTGGTTACCTTTATATGTTGTGTGCCCTCCTGGCTCTTTCTCTTGTTGTCCCGGGCTGCGACCCGACAACACCTGCATTTCTGCTGCTCATTAAAGACAGTTTTGCACCTTCGATGCACCGCCTCCGACTCCCTTTCTCTCGGCACTACACTGTTCAACAAAAGGATACCCAAAATCTAAATATTGGATTGTTCTTTCTTAGTAAGATCCCATGTTTATTACAATTGTGGTCTTACCTTGACTTGAAGATGAAGTCCATGCTATCCTTCTGGACAACAATCTCCATTACTTTTTTGTAAAAGTCCTCCTTTTCTTCCTCTAGTTTCAAAAGTATAGTTTGTTGTTTGTCTACCGTCTCTGCGTAGAATAACAGAAGCAACAAGAACCTGTGGGCTCACTTGCGCCCCCTTCAGTGCGGCAGAGGTTATGGCTGCCTCTCCTGGTGCTTTTTTCATTGCCGTTGTATGATGAGACCAGCGAGCCTAAATATCATATATACGTGAAATAAGTTATTTAGAGACTATGGATGGCGAGGATAAATGTAATAAAGGGATCTACAAACATTACATTGGTGACATACAGTGAGATGGTGCAGGCATGCGCTTAGGGCCCGCTTTCCAGACAGTTTCTGTGGGGTGACGCATTTTGAGGTGAGGCAGAGCTCATCTGTGCCTCACCTCACCACACAGTAACTGGCTTGAGCGCGCTCACAAAATAAGTGTCCGCGCTATATTAGTGCCCGCACTCCAGCCAGTACTGTGGGTTTACGTGAGGAGTGAGGCTCGTCCCTGCCTCACTCCTCATCGCTCCCATGTAGGAGTTGTAGCGGAGCTCGGCCAATTTGCTGATTTTGACTATAAAAAGATATTGGAATCATACAGAAATCACACTTACAACACAGATCAGTGGAGACATGTTATTATTATTACTATTTAGTTTTTCTTTAGTTGTTTTTCCGTTACATTGGAGTATCACAGGTGAGGCTCTGCCTCCCCTGACTGCACGTCGCTGTAAACCAATCAATGTTGTGTAATTAACAAGGATAAACTGGTGTTTTTTAGTCGATGAGTAGTGCAGATATCACTGTAAAATCAATCGACAGTAAGGGGAATACTTACTTCCGGGTGTACAATTATCCGTTATCCAATGGGAATGGAAGCTCACATTGCCTTTAAGAGCAGCCGACACAAACGAATGCCGTGCTTCCATGAGCATCAAATCCCGCCGCAGATGGGAATACATTGCAATCAGTTGAAAGCTATTTGCGTCCCTTTATGAAGCTGAAGGAGCCTAGGAGCGTCACAACTGCACGCCTCGGGGACCCTGACCAAGCGTCGCTCCTGGACGTTTATGGAGTGAGAGTGTGTTGGGCAAGCATAACACGGCATAACACCGGAGCCTCGCTGCGGGGAGACTTTGGCGCTTTTCCGAGTTTGTTCTAATCTTTCAAAATGACAGACTGTTTTCAGATTTTTCCGTCATTGTTAAAAAAAGATCCGTCATAGACGGAAAATATTCGGGTAACGCGGCCTCTGGCTACAATGCACAATCTGTTTGGTAATTCGAGCCAAACACTTCAGAGACATGTTTTGTATATATCTGAGACATATAATATATTGATGAAAAACAGTATAATAGGGGACCTTTAACACCTTTAATGTATTGTGTTTTACTTTAAGATGCTCAAATGTCCATATGTCTGGCTCTTCTGTCTTCATTGGATAGGACTGCTGCAGAGAGACAGGAAATGGGGTAGAGAGGGGATAACATGCAGCATAGGCGCAGGCCAGTTTTAGTATTATTCATTAGCACTTTGGTTTTCATCTATGAAATCTGGATTAGAATGAGTTCAGCAAGAATATCCTCTTCACACATTTGAAGAGATCCTGAAAATTATCAATATAAAATGACTGTTTTATATAAGACATTTTTAATATCCTCACAATTTTTCCAGTGTATCACCTTTAAGTCAGGGAACTTTTCTACCCTGCTGTGACTTAACATTTCTGATGAGGCCTTCTGCCGTTTGACGTCTCTATGGGGGGTGTTCAGAGGCTGTACAGAGGTTGGATTGAGCGTCTTCCTGCTACATGCTGAGTAGTAGGCTATAAGGTTTTTGATATGGCAAGGTTGGGCCATAGTGTAGACCTCCTGCTGTCAAAGCACAAGGACAAGGGCAGCCTTGCAGAGCTGAGCCAGTGCAGTGTCATTCAAGCGGTGCACCAACACAACCACTATCTGTTCCTTTTCTTCCCCACCCAGGACTTCCTTCTCGTTGCCCCTCTACAAAGGACGAGTGGAGGGTGGGAATGGCTCTGGGTCCCTCCCCTCCATCTGGTGCCGCATGGCTCTGTCAGGATGTCAGCCTGCACATAGTAATGAAGGGTGTCATCAAGGTTACTGCAGGCTGGAATGGTGCCTCCTCTCCCCCTCTCCCTCCCTCATCACTGTCTCTCGTAGCACATACTGTCCGTCTCAATCCAGTGGTTGAAGATCATTATACATTGTCATTAATTGGGTTAGTTTCAAGCAGTCAGGACATAAACACTAATGGCTTTGCTTTTGATTCAGAATACAAGGAAGGAGTAAACTAAATATCTTCTGTGGGTTATTTTATATGTAACATTATATTAATAGTAGCTTAATTTAAGCTACTCTAATGAGGCATTGCTAGAAAGGTAATTGCTTGTATTATAGGGGCTATAATAGAACATCTAGGTAACAATCAGTAACTCTAATAAAGAAATAATTATAAGGTACATTTTTTGTAATTATAGGTAGTAATTATGCCATCCCAAGCAATTCCAATGGATTTTAAGATAAACCTTTAAAAGTACTAACTGTAGTGACTAATGAAACATAATGAAATACATGGCATTACATAGTAATTTATGGTAATCAATTGCAGAAAGGACCGTGCAATGATGGCCAGTACAGCATAGTGCACAAACTATATATTTATGTATGCAACACCTTAGATATTTGCATTAGTATTAATACTTGGGTCATGTCACCCTCATAATAATCTGCCAAGATGGCCAAGGAGCTGGATTCTGTTGAATTCCAAGTATTGCAATGACCATTAACTAAACATTATATTTTAATCACTTCATCATACATGTGACTCTTCAGCCAACATGATAAATGGTCTCTCCCCAAGACCAATCTATAATGTGTTACTAATGATACCATAATTAAAACTGGGTGCCTCTCACTGAGAACTGCTCATCTAGTTACTCCAGTTATTCTGATTACTCTCTTCTTCATATGCAAAATATAGATTCTGTTATTAAGATATATGTTTTTCTATCCAGTCAATGAATTATCAGAGTCTCTTTATTTAACGAGATCTTATTGTTGACATTAAAATGATGTGGTACTTTGAAACATTGTGGAGAAATTATTTTCAAACATTTCACTAATGTCAGTATGTGGCATTTAACACAAACTCCACAAAGATAGAAAGAAGCCTGTAATACATTTCCTTTACTTTTGATTAAAACATCTCATGTTTTGTTCAGGAGGAACTTGGCTGAAATGTTGTGTCTTGCCACTGAGCAAGATGCCATCAGTGGCATTACTGGGCTGTGTATTTCAGCGGCATTCATTTTCCCATGTCACGTTGATGTATGAGGCTACTGGTAGAGCATGGTAGGGAGGGCATGCTAACCTTGTTGGAAACTGTCAGAGGTCAAACCTTACCAGTCTCAGAATCTGCTCAGGAAGGCGTGCAAAAGACCCCAAATTGCTCCTGTGGGGATTTTCCACAGTATGTAAGTCGCTTTGGATAAAAGCGTCTAACAAGTGACATGTAATGTAATGTAAAAATGCACCGTTTTATTAAAACACATATTTTAAACTCTACAGCCCTTTTTGTTTTATCTTTCCTGAGAAGTGCAATGTTTACAGGAATATACTTTCCAAACTACATTTCATTTCATTTTTTTTTTTTGTGACAAAACAAATAAATCATTGCATCTGATATGTCAAATATGTTTTCTTCGTGCAGGATATTTAAATTAAGTAATACTCAACTGTAAATTACCCCTCTCTGTGGGACTAATCAAGTGTTTGTCTCATTCTGATTGTATATGAGAATTGAATTGTACCCACATTAGAACATATTCTTCAAACAATTCTTCCTATCACTTTAGACATTTCAGCTCATAATTTCAGCCTTATGGCTACTGACAGAGTCAGTTGATAATACTGAATTAATTTCCCTTATTCAAACCTGGTGTGGAATGAAAATGTTTTATGTCTGGGAGTCATCCTGTACACCACCCTCTCTTTCCAGGTACACATTAAATCTGTTACCAAATCCGCCTTCTACCATCTCAAAAACATTGCCAGACACGGGCCTTCACTCTCTGTCTCTGTGGCAGAAACACTTGTACACGCCTTCATCACATCCCATCTGGACTACTGCAATGGAGTCCTGTCCGGGGTTCCTAGCAAAACCCTGGACAGGCTCCAATACGTCCAGAACTCTGCCGCCAGGCTTCTCACCCGCACCAAGCCATGGCAACATATCACCCCCACCCTCATCCACCTACACTGGCTGCCGGTCAAGTCCCGGATTCAGTACAAAACACTCCTCCTCACGTACAAGTCCCTCCATACCCTCGCCCCCAGTACTTATCGGGCCTCTTCCATCACCCCTTCTCGGAGTCTGCGGTCCTCAGACACGGGCCTGCTCTCCATCCCCCGCTCTCGCCTACGAACGGTTGGTGACAGGGCGTTCAGTGTTGCGGCCCCCACCCTCTGGAATGCACTTCCTGCCAAGATCCATAATGCTGCCTCCCTGGACATCTTCAAATCATCATTAAAAACCCACCTGTTCACCCTGGCCTTCGGGTCCTAGCCCTTTCTTGGTCCCCCGGCTTCCTTTATTTTTTTGTTTGCCCTTTGATTGTCTGTTTGTTAAGTTTGTCCACCATGTACAGTGACCTTGGGTCCCTTGAAAGGCGCTATATAAATATAATTTATTATTATTATTATTATTATTATTATGTCCTATCTCGTTATCTACCTTGTCCAGCTCTGCCCTGGGAATGAGGATACAATACAGACGAGAAGAGAAGAGGAACATTCTCAACTGTTCACTACAGATCCTTGGAATCCACGATTCTCTTTGTGCAGCATAATGTCTCTGAATCAGGATAGACTCCGCATCAACACACCTGAGAAAGAGCCTTTTGTGAGAGGGAAGGGTGTTGAGTGTGGTACAAGGTGGGCTCTGAACATTGCTGCTCAACCCTGTCAGACAGCAAAGAGAATACAACTTTAAGCTTTTAAAAAACCATTACTGTCATAGGGATTGGTTGACACAAGCTACAGTATAAGGAACTACAGTATGGAGGGAAATAACTCGACAACCTTGGCTTATGCATAGTGTTCAGACAAAGATTTGCTCTAAGGGTGCCAGAAAATACTGCTTGCTCTGTCAGTAATCTCCTAGCAGATAAAGGGAACTATTTATGTTCATAGAAAACAGATCAGAGTTGTAGGCTAGATTTCACAGTTTATGTAACTAACATTAAGAAAATTACATCATAACCTCTTGTGACATCCTTTGTCCTCTTGACGTCCCCTAATGTACCTCTGCAGGATTTTGGATAATCCTAATGCATGTTGGCATGCAAACGTGTTTCATTTCATTTGTGTCCTCCGTCTCAGACACATTAAAGGCAAAAGGGGCAAACTTTACCCACCCTATTTCCCTATAATATCATGATCGCCTAATTTATTATAAATAGAAAGATATTAGGATGTATTTAGGCTCTAATCAGTAAACAATTGTATCTGCCGGAGCAAATTATAAATGTGTTTGCTAGAAACCTGAATAAATGCTTTAATAGAGATATAAGCAGACATTAGGAAGGGAATTATGACCTATTTAACTTCCTCACAGCTGCTCCAAGCAATTATTATTATTATTGTCTTATTATTCCTAATTGAAACTGATAATGCCAATATTATTATTAATAAAGCAAATGCTTACACATACATACAATAATTGTTTTCTATTTATCTATATATTTATCAATGTATGGCGAAATGTGTATGAATCCCGGCAATGAAACTGTTGTCTGGGACGGATAATAAACATCTATTATTGAAATAGCATTTATTTACCATTGTACATCTCATTATATAGCACTTTTGTGCAACAGTCAATATTTAGATCACAGGAACTCAACGACAATCCAGTACCAACTCTTGAACATGCTCGGAACTGAGATTCAGTATAAATAGGACTTTTGCGTTATGATGTAAACGTCCATCTAAATCCAATGGTATAAACACATTTTCTGTCTAGTGTTGCTAATCATGTTTGCTTTAAGGGTCTGTTGATGTTTGTTCAAATGTTTTTGTTGTAATTATTATAATAGTATTGAATATTGTGAAGGACTTTCTGATCTTGTTCTATGAGAGGTGCTATGCTAAGTCTTTTCCTACTTCCATACATTTTCTATACCTTTGAAATGACCTTCCCATTAATAGCAACTTACGTCTCATGACCAAAATCTAAAACATGCACATACACATTTTCCATAAATAACACATGTTATATCCGTGCTCTTTGGGGAATATGGAAAGCATCTTGGCGGCCCTCTCTGGCAAAAAAACAAGATTACCATGGGTCAGAGGAAAAATATTAATGGAGGTGGAAGAGCTCTGTGGCTTTTAAATCCCTGCCCTAATGGACTGTATTGACCACATTAATAAAACAGGATATGTGTTTCTAATGTCCTCTCCGTGGTGCATTAGGCTTAGCCTGGGCTGTGGTTCCATTTGTATGTCTGGATGGCAGCTGGGGGCAAGCAGAGATCTGAATCGTATAACTAATTTGATCTCCTACAGAATGCATGCAGACAATCTCAGAATCTTCCCTCCGTGCTGTGCAATGAATTATTGCAAGGTTTAATAAATGTTTCAATATATGCTGTAAGGCAAAAATCTTGTTAGAAAAATGTGACTTTTAGAAACAAAAAGATCAAAGGTAAGATTTGGTTCCCAAATATTATTAGTGCATTATAATTCTTATGTTTCCATACGAGTGCTTCAGTATTGCAGATAACCCCTTCTTTCTCCCTGCCCTCTCCCTTTTTTTGCTGTGTTTTTGCTTTATCCTGAAATGTAATAATTGTACAGGGCTCCTATAAGTAATAGCATATAACAATGATGTTTAAGGAAAGGGAATATAAATCTTGATATAAAAAAACAAAAACAAACATTACTCCAGTTCTTACACTTGTCTTACTGTACCATGCTTACATGGTGCTTACAAGACACTGTGTGTTCTTTAAATTGTATTTTAATAAAAAAAATACTTTGAATTACGACCAAATATCTTACTAATGGTGAATTCCATCAACCTTAACTATAGGCTTCGAAAATAAATGTGAGGATGCTAAACTATATTGGTGCTATTGCTTTACTAATTTGCAACAAGGTGAACGCCATTGCTTGACACAACTACAATGTTTGATAGCATTGCGTTTATTTTGCTGTCTCCAAACAGCTGAAAACATATATATCTGATCACCACGCTAACCTGCTCCTTATTCACTCATAAGTCCCCTATAGTATACTAGTACAGTGTGTGTAACCTTTCTCCTAATCACTGCCAGATCATTTACGATGCCCCGTAGAGTTATAGCTTGTCAGCCTTCGTTCTTATCCTATCTGTTTCAGTTGTTATTGCCTGACTGCTTCATTTATCGAGTCGTTTGCCTTTGCCGATTGACTGGCTATTGCAAGATTCAGATCCTGCTGTGTCTCTAAGTCAGCTGCTTGAGAGTTAAAGCTTAGCTCAATCTCCAAAATCATGCTCTGATTTGCACAAGGCAATTACATTTAACTGATACATATATCTGGGTTTGCCCTAAAAAATAGAAACATCTTCCCATCCGTCTTAAAGAAGACCTTTTAAAACTTTTTAAACCAGTCAACCATATGAACTTAATGTTGCGCTCAGTCCTTTTTAACCCTTGAGCAAGCATCGTAGAGTAGAGATTCATGGCTTTGCTAATTACATTTTTGTGAACCTGGTGGAGCCCCAGGCAGCCATTATCTGCCAACAGGATTTTGATTAACTGGACATGAATACACTATTATCTAGAGTTACTGTTTAGGGCTTATAAACATCAGCCCCCTAATTAAAAAGAATAATACAGCGCATATCATGTCCAAAGCAATCTGCATCTTGCTTAGCTATCAGGGGGAAAATGAGGAGAGTCAAAGACCTCTTAAATATGTGCATAAGACACAATAAAAGCAAAGTGATGATTCGTGTTTTGTTGTTTATTAGGGTTGAGAAAAAAGCATTAAGCGTTATACAAGACCAGGCGAGTGTTGTTGAGCCAGAAAGTGAACCAATGAGGACTATCTACTCTCTTTTTAGATACAGGCTTTAAATGATTCATCCTCCCTGTTGATAGTCTGTGAGATATAAAGGACATTTTCAGGGAGAAGGGTGTTAGCATATAGGATATTATATACGAATAGAGTATTGTTACTCTTATTATTTCAAACCGGAGAGACGTGATGTAAGAATTACATATTTATTGTTTACACGTCATATGAATGAAATGATTGCCACGATAATACAACAGGAGAATGTAATGGTGTTTGGCGATTAGGCCCCGGTTTGCAGGATAATCATTTAGGAGGGAAAGAACCGCTTCGATGAAATCCCCGGGGTCTAGACACTGGTGGTGGTGATGAGTAGGTGAGACCGGTCTGAAGGAGGAAGGTTGAGCTTTGTCCTGAAGGAGACGGGACGCGAGAGGGGTGGAGGCGGGTTGCGTGTGATCATCTGCAATGACAACTGACAGGGAGGAAGAGCAGGCATTTAAGGAATTTAGCATGTGCAGCGATTGGCTGCTGAGGGGTGACGCCCTCGTATTTAATGAGGGGGGATGGGAGCCATAGAGTGAGGTGTAAGTGACTCGTGTTAGGTCTTCCTTACTTGCGCTAAAGCTTTCATATGTACTGTTTACATGCTGTATGTTATAGATTCTAGGCGAATTCATTGTACATGACATGGCCTATTTCTATCCTCTATCTTCCTATAACTACTTGCTTACAAAAGCAGTTGTTTTACACCTACATTTTCCATTAGATAGCAAGTAAAATATCACGTCAACCATTACTGGCTCCAACAGCTTTGATAACTACTCAGCTTGGCAAAAGGCTCTCTGCTTTTGTTGTTGTATAGAGACCTTATGGCTGGTGAAATAAAAAGATCATTAGAGTACACATATTAGTGACATGAGAAGATAGCAGAACAACTGTAAAAGGGTGTCTTATTTCACTCTCTGTTTCAAAGTCCTACAATTTCCAGGAAGAGTCTTTGTCACGATTCTTGTGTTGTGTCACGTTTTTAGTTTTGTGTGTCTGGTAGTGGGTGTTTTGCTTTTTTCCTTGTCATGTTTTCCTCCAGGTATTGTCTGGTATTTTCCACTGTGTTTTCCTGTCTGTCGTTAGTTTCCCGAGTGTGTCTAATTTCCTGATTGTTTTCACCTGTCACCCCTTCTGTGTCTCCTGTGCTCATCAGTGTCAGCCCCGCTCCTGATTGTTCCCACCTGTGTCTTGTTACCCTGTGTTTAAATTCCCCAGTCTCCCTGTGTTCAGTGTCAGTTTGTTTTTGTCTATTGCCATGGTCAGATCTTTGCTTTTGTCTTTTGCCATGGAAGGTCTTGCCTCTTGCCACAGTCAGGTCTATGCTCTCTTCGTGCTATTGTAAAGTTTTGTTCCTCACCACGAGAGCGATTTTCATTTTTGTTCTTATTTTTTTGTCATCTCAGCTAGAGATTCGAAAGTGACCATTTTTTGCTCATCTTGCTTTTTGTTTTGGAAAATAAAGTATCTTACCAATACTTTACCTCTGTCTCCCGGGTCGTGAAATTGGGTCCTACCTCCTAAGTGCCTGACTTCTTAACAGTCTTGCCATGAAGGCTTACCCAGAATTTTCTTAAAGCTGAAGTGAATGTAGGGCAATGATAAGTTCAGTGACGACAAAGGTGCAGTATCACTGTAATTGTATTACTCACGCAACTAAAATCCTAGACAATGAGACTAATAAGACATTTCTGTTATCACCTTAAGGACTAGTTTTACAATTGCTAACATCACAATGACTAAAATGTAGGTTTCCGATGACTAAACTTCCTGTAAAAACAATCATGCCGTGAAAACCTTGTCCACTTTCCAATTTAATTAGCTTCCCCACAGAATATATGATATTTTGTGAACAGTTTATCAAATCACTCAGCTTAGAGGAAGAAGGTGTCTTACAGAAAAATGAACGCATACAGTGCATAATGGTTTCCCTTGGGAGGTGTCAGAGCAGAAGAAAGAAATGGGAATGTATGCAAGAATGCTAGCTGTGCCAGATATGATACCTGTCATTTGACACACCTAGGATAAACAGGCCTGCAGAGCCTATTCAGATATGCATTGTGTGTTAGTCACCAGACCTGCAGAGCCAACGACATTTTCAGTATTTCCTTTTGTCATGCCGAGACTGTGGGTCATAAAGGTTTTGGTATTTTTCTTTCTCAAAGTTTTTCTTGTACATTGTGACAAAAATGAGACTGCAAACAAATGTCACCTGACAAGAGAGCGAGCGGAGGTGCAGCAGGATATGTCAAACTAGGCAGTGAGTCGCTGGACAGAAAAAAGCTGCTTTTCTTGGGTGTCAGCACATACGCATATAGATCTTTAGACTTTTAAATGGTTGTTAAGGTAAGGGTGAGAAAAGCAAGCACATGAGCTAGGCTTGAGCTTGCTGTCCCTTCAGTCGTGTTTCTGTTGAATTTAAATGTACATGGCAAGTACAAGTTGATATGTTGTGTTTTCTATCTTTTGTTTGAAAAAGAAAGTAGAGAGATGCAGGGTTCTGGCGTTTTTTTTACTGACCCTGGTAGGGACTGTGATACAATCTTCACAGCTGTTTGGTTTAAAAGCAAAGCATCTGAGATTGATGACCAAAAAAAGCCATGTGGTGCTGTCAAGGATGAATTCCTTTCTGGATTTCAGCAGTATCAGAAATGATTGGCTCACAATTCAAAGAAGAAAGTTTATGTTTTGCGAATTCAACTTAAGAAAATTGCATATGGTTTAAATTAAATCATTCTTTATGAACAAAATATAAAGCAGGACAAAATCATCAAGACCAAACCATTAATCATGACCTACACTTGCAGTTCAAACCGGAGAGACGTGATGTAAGAATTACATATTTATTGTTTACACGTCATATGAATGAAATGATTGCCATGATAATACAACAGGAGAATGTAATGGTGTTTGGCGATTAGGCCCCGGTTTGGAAGATAATCATTCAGGAGGGAAAGCACCGCTCCGATGAAATCCCCGGGGTCTAGACACTGGTGGTGGTGCTGAGTAGGTGAGACCGGTCTGAAGAAGGAAGGTTTAGCTTTGTCCTGGAGGAGACTGGAGGCGAGAGGGGTGGAGGCGGGTTGCGGTCATCTGCAAATGACAACTGACAGGGAGGGAGAGCACGCATTTAAGGCATTTAGCATGTGCAGCTATTGGCTGCTGAGGTGTGACGCCCTCATATTTAATGAGGGGAGAAGGGAGCCATAGAGTGACGTGTAAGTGACTCGTGTTAGGTCTTCCTTATTGAACTTGCGCTAAAGCTTTCATTTCAAACCGGAGAGACGTGATGTAAGAATTACATATTTATTGTTTACACGTCATATGAATGAAATGATTGCCATGATAATACAACAGGAGAATGTAATGGTGTTTGGCGATTAGGCCCCGGTTTGCATGATAATCATTCAGGAGGGAAAGCACCGCTCCGATGAAATCCCCAAAACCAGTGAAGTATGAATACTGAGATGAACTGAGTTGCTTACCTTATGGGGTGACTGGTGATCTGGGAAGGAAAGATAATAGATTAACACGTATATGAGCGACATAGTGCCGGAATCACTGCCGGAGCTTACAGGTCATGCTGAGACTCTGACTGCCGAAATCAGTACCGGTCTTACCTGAAAACGACCTGCGGGTCGCATGCCTGGCCAGCAGGGCTTGACTACGCGGAGGAGCGAGCGGTTTCGTTTTGTAACGGTGTCCCAACGTCCACGACACCGAAGTGTACGGTAGCCCGAAGCTACGACACCGAAGTGTACGGTGGCCTTCCGACACGCCTGACTTCGCAGGCTATATATATATATATATATATATATATATATATATATATATATATATATATACAGTGACGTGCGGTGAGGTTCATGGCTGGTGAGGCACTGACTCTTTCAGAGTCAGATTTACAAATATTATATTCTGACCTTAATCGAAATATTCTGTTATTTTCAAAAGCTTTTTTGGTCTGATGTTTCGATTCATTTTAAACAGACCGTTCAACAAAAGGATACCCAAAATCTAAATATTGGATTGTTCTTTCTTAGTAAGAACCAATTTTCATTACCAATGTGGTCTTACCTTGACTTGAAGATTAAGTCCATGCTATCCTTCTGGACAACAATCTCTATTACTTTTTTGTAAAAGTCCTCCTTATCTTCCTCTAGTTTCAAAAGTCTTGTTTGTTGTTCGCGTCTATACCGTCTCTGCGTAGAATAACAGTAGCAACAAGAACCATGTGGGCTCACGTGCGCCCCCTTCAGTGCGGCAGAGGTTATGGCTGCCTCCCCTGGTGCTTTTTTCATTGCCGTTGTACGGCGAGCCTAAATATCATATATACGTGAAATAAGTTATTTAGAGACTATGGATGGCGAGGATAAATGTAATAAAGAGATCTACAAACATTACATTGGTGACCTACAGTGAGATGGTAACAGGCATGCGCTTAGGGCCCGCATTCCAGCCAGTTTCTGTGAGGTGACGCATTTTGAGGTGAGGCAGAGCTCATCTGTGCCGGTGCCGGTGCCTGTACGGTAGCCTTCCGCCACGCCTGACTTCGCAGGCTATATATATATATATATATATATTTTTCTTTACTCTTTTCTCTTTCTTTATTTTCCTTTGTTTTGTAACTGACACCGGAGTGTACGGTGGCCCGAGTCCACGCAGACTGCAGGAAATACATTTTACACTGATACGTTTGAGCAAGGCCTGGGAATGAAATACCTGTGTGCCGGAGATGAAGCCCGTTACATGTAGTTGCAGCGTGAGACGAGACATTATTCCCTGTGGGCGGGGCCCGCGGAATTAGGACAGGAATGCAGTTTTGAATATCGGGAACCTTAGTGAGACATGTATACTTGTGAATGTGTTTATGAGCCACCACCAGTTATATGTATAACTACCATAGTTAGGGTCCGGGAGATCTTTGGGGAGCCAGTACGGTGCTGATGTCTGGGCGAATGTAGGTTGCGAAGGCGGAGGAGGTCCACCGTCCTAGTTGTTAAAGGGATGAGGTGGAGAGACCTTGATTAGCAGCCGAGGTGGCTGCACCTATCCTAAAGGAATTTCCTGAGTATGATGTAGGTGATAGGCCGGATTTAGTGAGGACTTGCTTGTTTACTGAGCGGCAGAAGAAAGCGAACGTTCTCCATGCGAAATCATAGGATCTGAGGGTGGATGCGGCTAAGCCCTTTCTCATGTAGAATCTGGCGGACTCGAGGTGCCGAGCTAGGGGACTCTTGATTAGTGCAGAGAGAGGAGATGAAGTGGAGGGATTCCGACTGGTTGCGGGCTGGCTTCCGGGCAGAGGCTCCGGAATGTATGGAAATGAAAGCGAGAGAGGGAGTCAGCAACGACATTGAGGTGACCGGGGATGTGGCGAGCTGTGATGATGAAGTTGTGGATTATGGAGGAACGCGTAATGCTTCTCATGAATGGCATGATGTCGCTGCACTGGGAGTGCGCCTTATTGATTATTTCAACCACTGATTGGTTGTCGCACAGCACCGAGATGCGTTTACGGAACCACAGGTGACCCCATACGTGGCATGCAACAGCGATTGGGAATATCTCGTGCAGAGCGGAGGATGAGGCATGATTAGGGAATGACGGGAGCCGAACCACTCGCCCTGAAAGAAACCCACGGATGGGGCGGCATCCGTGAAAAACCTGATTGAGTCGGAGGAACACGCGAGGTCATCATAGAAAAAAGTAACTCCGTTCCAGTGGGCGAGCAGGAGAGACCAGAAACGTAAGTCTGAGCGGCAGCCTTCGTCTAGGAGAACGCGGTCATGAAGATTGTCGACCGCTGATGCTGTGTCCAGGAGGCGGGAGATGAACGAGCGCCCCTGGGGGATGACGCGCATGGCAAAATTGAGGTGTCCTAGAAGGGAGAGCAACTGTTGTTTTGTGATGATGTGTTGCTCGCAGTATGATTGTGTGATGTCCCGGATGCGCTGCAGTTTGTCTGAGGGGAGAGATGCCTTCATCTCTATAGAGTCGAGGGTGATGCCTAAGAACTCTAGGCTTGTGTTGGGACCTAACGTTTTCTCCTTGGAGAGGGGGACGCCTAACTCCTGAAAGCAGTGTTTTAGTTTGCCTAGTGAGGTCCCTGAGCTGTCCTGTGGCGGATCTATGAGGAGGAAGTCGTCCAGTAGGTGAAGGACGGAGGGGATTCTAACTATGTTCAGCAGGATCCAGCAAAGCGCTTCCGAGAAGGAGTTAAAAATGCAGGGGCTGCTTCTGCACCCGAAGGTTAGGCGAACGGCGAAATAGAATTTGGACTCCCACTTAATGCCGAACAGATTCCACTGGGACGGGTGAATAGGAATGATTTTGAAGGCGTCAGTAATGTCCGCTTTGGAGAGCCACGCTCCGTGCCCGGTGAACTTAATCAATTTGATTGCATTGTCCACTGAGGCATAGTGAAGGGAGAACTGCTCTGAAGGGATGATGCTATTGACGCTGCGAAATGGGCCGGAACGGGGAGCGGACAGATCGAAAATCAGCCTTTTCTTTCCGGAGTACTTGCGTGTGGCTATTCCGATGGGATTTGAACGGAACACTGGGAAGGGGGAGGAGCTAAAGGGACCGATTATATATCCTTTTTGGAGTTCTTTGTCGATGAGCTGGGAGACTATGTTAGGTTCTTTAGCGGCTGACTGAAGATTTTTTGCTACGAAAGTAACTGTGGGAGATGAGAGGACCCCTACCCTGAAGCCTTGGGAGAGCCCTGATAGGAGATAGTCCACGAACACGGAATCTGGGTGGGTGGATAGCGCAGCTGCTAGCTGAGGGATGTTAATGGGAGTGGAGGGGTGATGTTTCAGAATGTTTTTCCGCCACGAGATTTCTGGCGCAGAGCTACTAGGTTTTGGTTGCGCCTGGGGCATACGGACTTCGGGTGTGCCTCCCTGCAGAAACTACAGATATGGAGAAATGAACAATAGGGGTGAGTACAAACATTTTCGTTGAATCTAGCGCAGAGTTTATCTTCGTATCTCGTGGGCACCTGACGGTTTGGTCTATCGATTCCGGAATACTGCATGTGAGAGGCTCTGGGCGCGGAGAAAGGCACTGATGGGCAGAGGGCAGCGATGTGGCCCTGCGCTCCGCAGCTGTTGCAGGAAATAGCGGATTGCCCGCCGGTAGCCATCACGAGCAGCTCGATGTCCATCACTGACCAGTCGAGGCGGATATTGCTATGCGCTAGGTGAAGCGCTGCTTTACTAGAAAAGCTCTTGTGATACTGGTAGAAAATGGATTTCCCATATCTAAGGTTGATATCTCCGGTAATGGCCATGTATGCATCTAATTCTGCTCTTCTCTCAGGGTAGACGGAGCAGATTACGTCACGGAAAATGCCGAAAGCTACCATGAATTGCCCTACGCTGATGTCTCTGATGAGCCTGGGGTCTGCGGTCTTAAAGACGGTGGTGATATTTCCTCCTGTGGCGATGGCTTTATCGCACTCCGGGGAGGGCAGAATAAGGCTAAGCAGGTTAACATCCTTCCCTTCAAGAATTTTTGACCTAAGCCGTGTGGAGATGTTAGCGGCTTGGGAAATAAAAGGCCTACCTGCAGGGGGGGCTGGGAGGGCCGAAGCCAGAGAATAAGGATTAGCTGCCGCTGGGATGCGTGGAACACCCTGACCTGGAAACCCCAGCGGGACTGGGGCAGCGAGCGCTGCTCTGAGTGCGACAGACGTTGACGCTCCTGTGCCGGAGTCTTCAATGGCCTGAAGGCGAGCATCGATGGCTCTTATGGAGCTATTCAGGGATTGCAGGGCGCTGGCCATGCTATTCTCCCCGCTCCCGGCCTGGTGAGCCTGGGAAGGGGTGGACTTGGGAGGCGGACGGGGTCCTGGAGGGTTCGATTTCCTGGTCCTTTTTCCTCCGCGGCCTCGGCCGCGTCCTCGCCTTGGTCTCTCTGGGGAGCTGCTTGGGGCTGCTTCCTCGGGCTGGGGAGCTGTGCTGGAGACCTGATCCGAGAGCTCTCGGAGCTGCGAGAGAGTGAGGCCTGGAGCTGTGGGGATGCCCTGCTGCTGGAGTCGGGCGATGAGGAAGTCTACCTCCGATGATAGGCCGCTTTGGGGAGTCGAACCGGGATCAAAGATATCCATGCCAGGTTCGTCTGAATTGTCCGAGTTGGACATCTTGCGCTAGTTTTCTGTTTGTTTTTTCTCACGAGGAGGAGTAGTATTACTGCTACTGTTTGCGGTCATCTGCAAATGACAACTGACAGGGAGGGAGAGCAGGCATTTAAGGCATTTAGCATGTGCAGCTATTGGCTGCTGAGGGGTGACGCCCTCATATTTAATGAGGGGAGAAGGGAGCCATAGAGTGACGTGTAAGTGACTCGTGTTAGGTCTTCCTTATTGAACTTGCACTAAAGCTTTCATTAGTTCAGTTCATTATGTCTGCGTGCTATAATAGAAGTTTACTTTTGCATTATACATTTTGAAAGCAGTGCACAGTATAGAGTTCTCTGTAAGTAGTTATACACATACCACTTCAATCTCATTAGTATGCATAGAAAGTGACAGGTCACACATATAAGCCCCGCCCACTTCCGATATAAGCCCCACCCCTCCAGCAGCAGTCGCCCTTCCGGCGGATGTCCCGCCCCCACTTCCGGTTTTCAGAATAACATTTTAAAAATAATTTAAAAATGATAAAAATAAAAATGCTGCCCCTACCGGTCGCCCCCACTTCCGGTTTTCAAAATAAAATAACATGAAATTTAGCAACCATGAGAAAAATAAAATGCTGCCCCCTACCGGTTTTACAAAATAATAATTTTAAAATGAATCACATAGTATGCATAGGATCAATGTCCCGCCACCTAACCACTTCCTGTGCCCCTAATCCTGTATACAGTATTGACTGTAACTTACAAATACTTGCAAATAACATGAAATATAGCAACCATATATTTAAAAAAAGTAATGGCAATCTCTCTAACCCTCTCTCTGCTCTAAAGAGTTCCGTGAAAAGTTTTGTGAACAGTCTGGACAAGCCAGGACACGTGTGAGAGAAATCATAAAACCCCCGACATCCTCTACAGGCAAATGGCGGGCGATGGGGAGGGGGAACACACACACACACACACACACACACACACATCCCCCGCCCCTCACCCCCTCTTCCATTATGGGGGTTGGATAAATAAGAGACAGTCGTCTTTGTCACTCTTCAATATTTTTTCAAGTCGAGAGAAATGACAAAGAGACGTCTTGATATGGGTGTAATCTGCGAGACACCGCTAGATTTGATTCAGGGTTTGTTTTAAATGGTTTGTGCTGGCTAAGGATGTTTCTTTTCAAGTTTTTGTGAAACTGTTAAGAAGTATCTGTTTTGCAAAGAGGTTATTTTCAAAAGATCGTATTTAGGTTTTAATAGTGATACCTAAGGATATTCTCTTTTAGTATATGGATTTGTGAACTAATGTGTAATTACTTTTATTAACTATAATTGCACAGGATCATTCTAAGAAGAGTGAGAGGGCTAATGAGCCAGCACCATACCTCCTCTATGCATTTTCTTGACCTGTATCTGATCTTGAAAAACTTGACTCTTTTAAAAAAAAAGTAATTTTTTCATCTATAATTTTCAACCATGCAGCAAGAGATCAAATGTAAGAATAAGTAATAGTTTGTCACGATTTTACGGGAAATAGTCAGTGTGCGATGTCACATCTTAAAGACAGCTTGAACTGGATAAATGGTTAGTCTTTTTTCAAACATACCGTACGTTCTGCATGTTAGTATATCTGGTCAATCGATTTAGAACCTACTGCCCTCAATAGGGAAGTCACGCTTTGGGAAGAGGTGTTTCATTTCACAGATCCACCTTGATTGTTGCTGTGAGGGGTGAAGGAAGAGGGACGGGGGAGGAAAATTCAGAGGATGAAGAAGCAGAAAACATAACTTGTTTTGTAAAACGGACAGCACGTCAGTTTCAAGAAAGACGTTTGCATACATAAAAAGTGTATCTTACAGTTCCTTTTGTGAGAGAATTACACACAAATCTGCAGAGTGTCACTAAAAAGTTGTACACAGGGACTGACATTGTGTATGGGGTTTCACACGGACACAAAGTCTACTTCATTATCTACTTTTTCAGCTTTTATACACAAAAGTGTATCTTTCAGTAACTTTCTCAGAGAATTTAAGCATAAATCTGTCAAAGATTCTTAACGAAATCTACGGACACAAAGTACTTCATTATCTACTTTTCAGCTTTTATACACAAAAGTGTATCCTTCAGTAACTTTCTCAGAGAATTTAAGCACGTCAGTTTCAAGAAAGACGACAATAATTAGTAGTTAGACATTTTGGATATCGTTCGTTCTGGCAGTACTATTCCGGGTCATTGGGAAACTTTTTGGGACCCATTTAAAACCATTTAAAAGAGAAATGTTCTCTGTCGTTCTTAATGCAAAAACAAATCATATCTACTCCTTTTGGGTGAAGTCCAGGAATGTTCTCGGGGGGGAGTGGACACTTGCTGTTACATGGCATAAAGCTTCTGCAGTGTGCCAATAAATGTATAGTTTCCCTAAAGCTCCATACATTTACACATATTGACTAATGACTCAGCACATGAGGGGGTAAATACAAAACAAATCTAAATATCACCAATTATTCCAGAATGTGACTAGAATAGAGTCTAGAGAATGGACCCATGCTTTGTCTTCAGCCACCAACTAAATAGGGGCGTGCTTTATTGAATCACCAGTATGTTACTCACCATTGAAAACAATGTTGAGGGGGGCAAGCAATGTGTACTCAGCGGCAGATTGCATGGAAGCAGAAAGGCCTAGCTCAGACACCATGTCTCCAAAGGTTGACTGGGAACTTCCAACCAGTTCCATCACCTGTTTAGCTTGAGGCACAAAGGGAATTTAAACACCATTAAAAATATGGATTACAGAAAAACAATATATGTATTAATGTAGTAAATCGGGTAATCATTAATAAGGGGAAAATGTGCAAGTCTAACCTGAGTCTCGCATGAGCACTTGATCAATAAGGTGGATGACAATGTCCTTCTTGAGCACCATCTTGATGCCATTGACTGTTAAACTCTCGCCATCACAGCCTTGAAATCAAAGTAACGCTTCTAAAAAACATATATTTTAGAAAAGTAATGTTAGTCATGTCAAGTTATCAAGACTGCTGTGTTTCATCGAAACAGTGTTAAGAGTCACAGTCTTAAAGAAAATCTGGTCAGAAAAAGTACTTAACTTTCTACCAGTTGTAAGTTGTCATACATATAAAAAAAGTAAGAGACTTACTGTTTCCTTAGTGAGAGAATTACACATAAATCTGCAGAGTGTCTGTAAAAAAGTCTCAAAATCTCCATTGAAATAGCGTTAAAATCAAAAAGTGCCTTTAAAGAAAATGTATTCAGATAAAGTATTTTATTTTCTACCAGTTGTAAGTTGTCATACATATAAAAAAAGTAAGAGACTTACTGTTTCCTTTGTGAGAGAATTACACATAAATCTGCAGAGTGTCTGTAAAAAGTATCAATCTCAAAAACTGCAGACGCCTCAAGGAGAGAGTTGAAAAGATCCATGCAGAGTTGGGGGAGAAGAAGAAGACTAATAACCAGCAGTTGACTGAAGCCAGGGACTTTTTTCTTTAAAGTAAAATAAAAATGGGAAACTACTATGCAAAACGCTCTGTATATATTGATCAGAATGTAGTCAATACCCTTTTAATAAGTGTGGTGATGAGGACGATTTGAAAATGGAACGAGTAGTGACCCCTGTGTAAAAAGAATGGCTGAAGTTTGTAAACTGGAAGACATTTTAGATATTGTTCGTTCTGGCAGTACTATTCCGGGTCATTGGGTAACGATTGTAAACGAAACATTTAAAGTGGTCCTGGAATCTTAATTTTCCGAAACATTCTGTAACATTATCTCAGAAATGAAACAAACATCAAAAGTGTACCATGTGCTCTCATTGTATGCTCTGTTTGTAGATGTAATGCATCTCTGTGTAGAAAGCAGCATACACATGAATATTCTGACTGAAGTGAAAAAACTCCATCACGATATCTCCAGTAATATGGGGAATTCTAAGCTGGAGACGGCCCTGCGGATGTTGCAATCAGTATAACTATTTGATTTTTGTGTGTGAAAAAATGAAAAAGTGTTTTTTTACATTTAAAAACTGTTGTCTTCATTATAGCAAGGGGGAGCGTGTCTGATACATGTGTATTACAGTCCTTCTTTTTGTGTTTTTCAGTGTTTTTCTGTGTGTCTGTACACACAAAGCACAAATAATTTCAAACAAACCCTGAATCAAATTTAGAGAGGACCATTAAGAGTCAGATTCTTAATGAAATCTACGGACACAAAGTACTTCATTATCTACTTTTCAGCTTTTATACACAAAAGTGTATCCTTCAGTAACTTTCTCAGAGAATTTAAGCACGTCAGTTTCAAGAAAGACGACAATAATTAGTAGTTAGACATTTTGGATATCGTTCGTTCTGGCAGTACTATTCCGGGTCATTGGGAAACTTTTTGGGACCCATTTAAAACCATTTAAAAGAGAAATGTTCTCTGTCGTTCTTAATGCAAAAACAAATCATATCTACTCCTTTTGGGTGAAGTCCAGGAATGTTCTCGGGGGGGAGTGGACACTTGCTGTTACATGGCATAAAGCTTCTGCAGTGTGCCAATAAATGTATAGTTTCCCTAAAGCTCCATACATTTACACATATTGACTAATGACTTAGCACATGAGGGGTAAATACAAAACAAATCTAAATATCACCAATTATTCCAGAATGTGACTAGAATAGAGTCTAGAGAATGGACCCATGCTTTGTCTTCAGCCACCAACTAAATAGGGGCGTGCTTTATTGAATCACCAGTATGTTACTCACCATTGAAGACAATGTTGAGGGGGGCAAGCAAAGTGTACTTTGTAGTCCTTCTTTTTGTGTTTTTCAGTGTTTTTCTGTGTGTCTGTACACACAAAGCACAAATAATTTCAAACAAACACTGAATCAAATTTAGAGAGGACCATTAAGAGTCAGATTCTTAATGAAATCTACGGACACAAAGTACTTCATTATCTACTTTTCAGCTTTTATACACAAAAGTGTATCTTTCAGTAACTTTCTCAGAGAATTTAAGCATAAATCTGCCAAATGTTTCAAAAACTGCCTTGTTTCACTGAAATAGCCTCAAAATCACAAACTGCCATTAAGAGTCAGATGCTTTTTACGGAATCTAATAAAACAGAGTATTTTCTACAGATGACTCATCCCACTCAACGCAATAAGTCCCATCCCACTCAGCAAATCATATAAAACTAAGGACCCCCACTAAGACGACCGTTGAAAGTAGCCATGAATCTGAGAAAAACCAAGTCTGATGTAGCCTCCCCTTATTATCACCAGGATAACGGATATGGGCTTAATGACTGGATGTTACAAAGTAGGGGAGAGGATGTTCCCGAAGAAGAGCCCTCCACTATATCATATCCATGTAAGGTCTTTAGGACAAAAGAGGACCACGATAACATGACATATGAAGAATATCTTTCTTTAAAAGAGGGTATTATAGATAACCTTTATAGAAACAGTATATCTCATACCACTCGCCAAGATCGCAAACGACAATTAGCAGAAAAGAAAAGAAAAAGTAAAGAAAAACGAAGAAAAATGAAAAGGAGAAGAAAAATGAAAAGCAAACGCAGAATGCGAATGAAAAGAAAAGGACGGAAAACCAAAAAGACAAAACGAAGGAAGGTGAAAAGAAAAAGGAACAAAGTGAAGAAATGTAATGGTGTTGTTGAGTCATTACCGGATCATAATAATCTTATAGATCATCTACCGTTAACCGACTGCTGCGAATGTGTTGAACAAATACCAAAAGCAATGGCAGAGCTTTGCTTCAATATAATGAGAGAAAAAGCACGATACTGTGGAATTGCCCAAATTGGCGACAGTGCCAGAACATGCATTAAAAGACTGTTGAAGGATCTCTATTCTAGTATCGGTTGTCATTACATCGAAGGATATGCCAAAACGTGTGACGACATAGACAAAGCTTTTAAAGACAATTATATGGTACCTGTCCTTACAGCTAAACAAATCCTACGCCAGGTACACAACCATTACAAAATGAAAATGTGTTTTATTGTTTTGCTCTCATATATAGTAATAGTATTGTAAACGAAACATTTATAATAAATCTTCGACAGGCTGCCACACAGCCTGCAGTCCGTCACCCCGACCCTCAGTATGTGCACTAAAGAATGGGCAAAGATTACGGCTTTTTCGGTTTTCTAACCACCATTAGGCGTCTAAAAAGAGTTGGTTTTACTGAGGCACCATATTGATTTTTGCTCCACCACAAATGGAGTCATTTTCTTGACCATAAGGACCTGAGATGTGCACAAACCTGGTGACCAAATACAAGAAGCATCTGACCTCTGTGCTGACCAACAAGGGTTTCTCCACCAAGTACTAAGACATGTTTTGCAAGGGGATCAAATACTTATTTCCCACAGTTTAATGCAAATCAATTTGTATCTTTTATATAATGTCAATTTCTGGTTTTTCTTTTGATATTCTTACTCTCATTGTTAAAATAAACCAGTAATTTATTTGTAAGTGGGTACACTTACAAAATCTGCAAGGGATCAAATACTTATTTCCTCCACTATATTTGACTCTTCACTTGCTGTAACAAATATGCATTTCCTCTCTGTGGGACGAATAAAGGTATTCTGATAATTCCTCATACATACTCCTTTAAACCATTTTTTAAAAGTTAAGACATTCAATGGTAACCTTGTTAACAGAAGTGGCAATAACAGAGTGATATTGACTTTTAGTGATTTATTTATTATGCACTTTTTCCTGCAGGTGTGGCTTGAGCCTCATCTCGCATAGCATTTTGGGCATAGAGGCATTCAGGTTGTCCATCATCTCCAATGCCCTGACGCTCCGTGGCAGGGGGAGACGTGATGGCAGCTTATAGCAGCACTGGTTGATTATACTGTTGGACAACATATACATAAGTTTCAATTCAACATACCAAGTTGTATTGACATACTGTATGCACAACAGCGTTGTTTAGGCAATGAAAATCCTAACCCTAAACCTAACCCTGGGTCCTAAGCTTCTCCAATAATGCAACATACAATATACTCAAGACATAAAAAGATAAGTGAAAACACTTCACAGAGCTCAGGAGTTTTACAGCCTTATTGCCTGTGCGATAAACTTAAGCTGCACTCAGTTTGCCCCGGGGCAAACGAGAGTGTTGCTGAAGCCCAACCCTGCCTTTATACCTAAGGTGGTTGGCTCATGTACCCCAATTGACATTGTGGCATTTCCTCCGCCGCTGTGTTCCTCTGAGGAACAGCGGCCGAATTTGCTGTGTCCAGTTTGTGCTTTACGCATCTATATGGACAGGTCAAAAGAGTTTCGTTGTAATGACACGTTGGACAAATTATCAGATGCCATGGCTGGATTGTCCATGAATGCACATCGGCCTCAACCTATAGGTGAAGCCTGCAGCAAGGATGATAGAAAACCCACAGGAGTCACTCTGTCCATGCTCCCTGGGACATCTGATGCCCATGTAATGCAGGAGAAAATAAAACAGGACAAGGATTTGTCTGATAAGTTTGTCGAGTAAGTGTTTCATTAATCCCCCTTTGTGCCAATTATAGATTAGGTTTTCTAAAACTCAAGAAATGTAATCGAAATGTTTGGTTTTAGAGCAGAGCGGCCTATTGAACAGGATGAGCCTGAGCTCAGCAGGAGAGGAAAGACTGTGAGCAAGAGGGTGGTGAAGGCTAGTAAGCCAAAGCCCAGACGAGGTGCAGTGTTGGTGTCCAGGTATGTTCTATGACAGCAACACTTTATTAATGATGTCTTTATTGAGTGCAGCTTAAGTTTATCGCACAGGCAATAAGGCTGTAAAACTCCTGAGCTCTGTGAAGTGTTTTCACTTATCTTTTTATGTCTTGAGTATATTGTATGTTGCATTATTGGAGAAGCTTAGGACCCAGGGTTAGGTTTAGGGTTAGGATTTTCATTGCCTAAACAACGCTGTTGTGCATACAGTATGTAAATACAACTTGGTATGTTGAATTGAAACTTGTGTATATGTTGTCCAACAGTATAATCAACCAGTGCTGCTATAAGCTGCCATCACGTCTCCCCCTGCCACGGAGCGTCAGGGCATTGGAGATGATTGACAACCTGAATGCCTCTAAATCCATCTGCCCAAAATGCTATGCGAGATGAGGCTCAAGCCACACCTGCAGGAAAAAGTGCATAATAAATAAATCACTAAAAGTCAATATCACTCTGTTATTGCCACTTCTGTTAACAAGGTTACCATTGAATGTCTTAACTTTTAAAAAATGGTTTAAAGGAGTATGTATGAGGAATTATCAGAATACCTTTATTCGTCCCACAGAGAGGAAATGCATATTTGTTACAGCAAGTGAAGAGTCAAATATAGTGGAGGAAATAAGTATTTGATCCCTTGCAGATTTTGTAAGTGTACCCACTTACAAATAAATTACTGGTTTATTTTAACAATGAGAGTAAGAATATCAAAAGAAAAACCAGAAATTGACATTATATAAAAGATACAAATTGATTTGCATTAAACTGTGGGAAATAAGTATTTGATCCCCTTGCAAAACATGTCTTAGTACTTGGTGGAGAAACCCTTGTTGGTCAGCACAGAGGTCAGATGCTTCTTGTATTTGGTCACCAGGTTTGTGCACATCTCAGGTCCTTATGGTCAAGAAAATGACTCCATTTGTGGTGGAGCAAAAATCAATATGGTGCCCTCAGTAAAACCAACTCTTTTTAGACGCCTAATGGTGGTTAGAAAACCGAAAAAGCCGTAATCTTTGCCCATTCTTTAGTGCACATACTGAGGGTCGGGGTGACGGACTGCAGGCTGTGTGGCAGCCTGTCGAAGATTTATTATAAATGTTTCGTTTACAATACGATTACTATATATGAGAGCAAAACAATAAAACACATTTTCATTTTGTAATGGTTGTGTACCTGGCGTAGGATTTGTTTAGCTGTAAGGACAGGTACCATATAATTGTCTTCATAAGCTTTGTCTATGTCGTCACACGTTTTGGCATATCCTTCGATGTAATGACAACCGATACTAGAATAGAGATCCTTCAACAGTCTTTTAATGCATGTTCTGGCGCTGTCGCCAATTTGGGCAATTCCACAGTATCGTGCTTTTTCTCTCATTATATTGAAGCAAAGCTCTGCCATTGCTTTTGGTATTTGTTCAACACATTCGCAGCAGTCGGTTAACGGTAGATGATCTATAAGATTATTATGATCCGGTAATGACTCAACAACACCATTACATTTCTTCACTTTGTTCCTTTTTCTTTTCACCTTCCTTCGTTTTGTCTTTTTGGTTTTCCGTCCTTTTCTTTTCATTCGCATTCTGCGTTTGCTTTTCATTTTTCTTCTCCTTTTCATTTTTCTTCGTTTTTCTTTACTTTTTCTTTTCTTTTCTGCTAATTGTCGTTTGCGATCTTGGCGAGTGGTATGAGATATACTGTTTCAATAAAGGTTATCTATAATACCATCTTTTAAAGAAAGATATTCTTCATATGTCATGTTATCGTGGTCCTCTTTTGTCCTAAAGACCTTACATGGATATGATATAGTGGAGGGCTCTTCTTCGGGAACATCCTCTCCCCTACTTTGTAACATCCAGTCATTAAGCCCATATCCGTTATCCTGGTGATAATAAGGGGAGGCTACATCAGACTTGGTTTTTCTCAGATTCATGGCTACTTTCAACGGTCGTCTTAGTGGGGGTCCTTAGTTTTATATGATTTGCTGAGTGGGATGGGACTTATTGCGTTGAGTGGGATGAGTCATCTGTAGAAAATACTCTGTTTTATTAGATTCTGTAAAAAGCATCTGACTCTTAATGGCAGTTTGTGATTTTGAGGCTATTTCAGTGAAACAAGGCAGTTTTTGAAACATTTGGCAGATTTATGCTTAAATTCTCTGAGAAAGTTACTGAAAGATACACTTTTGTGTATAAAAGCTGAAAAGTAGATAATGAAGTACTTTGTGTCCGTAGATTTCATTAAGAATCTGACTCTTAATGGTCCTCTCTAAATTTGATTCAGTGTTTGTTTGAAATGATTTGTGCTTTGTGTGTACAGACACACAGAAAAACACTGAAAAACACAAAAAGAAGGACTGTAATACACATGTATCAGACACGCTCCCCCTTGCTATAATGAAGACAACAGTTTTTTAAATGTAAAAAAAACACTTTTTCATTTTTTCACACACAAAAATCAAATAGTTATACTGATTGCAACATCCGCAGGGCCGTCTCCAGCTTAGAATTCCCCATATTACTGGAGATATCGTGATGGAGTTTTTTCACTTCAGTCAGAATATTCATGTGTATGCTGCTTTCTACACAGAGATGCATTACATCTACAAACAGAGCATACAATGAGAGCACATGGTACACTTTTGATGTTTGTTTCATTTCTGAGATAATGTTACAGAATGTTTCGGAAAATTAAGATTCCAGGACCACTTTAAATGTTTCGTTTACAATCGTTACCCAATGACCCGGAATAGTACTGCCAGAACGAACGATATCTAAAATGTCTTCCAGTTTACAAACTTCAGCCATTCTTTTTACACAGGGGTCACTACTCGTTCTGTTTTCAATCGTCCTCATCACCACACTTATTAAAAGGGTATTGATTACATTCTGATCAATATATACAGAGCGTTTTGCATAGTAGTTTCCCATTTTTATTTTACTTTAAAGAAAAAAGTCCCTGGCTTCAGTCAACTGCTGGTTATTAGTCTTCTTCTTCTCCCCCAACTCTGCATGGATCTTTTCAACTCTCTCCTTGAGGCGTCTGCAGTTTTTGAGATTGAGACTTTTTACAGACACTCTGCAGATTTATGTGTAATTCTCTCACAAAGGAAACAGTAAGTCTCTTACTTTTTTTTATATGTATGACAACTTACAACTGGTAGAAATAAAATACTTTATCTGAATATATTTTCTTTAAAGGCACTTTTTGATTTTAACGCTATTTCAATGGAGATTTTGAGACTTTTTTACAGACACTCTGCAGATTTATGTGTAATTCTCTCACTAAGGAAACAGTAAGTCTCTTACTTTTTTTATATGTATGACAACTTAGAACTGGTAGAAAGTTAAGTACTTTTTCTGACCAGATTTTCTTTAAGACTGTGACTCTTAACACTGTTTCGATGAAACACAGCAGTCTTGATAACTTGACATGACTAACATTACTTTTCTAAAATATATGTTTTTTAGAAGCGTTACTTTGATTTCAAGGCTGTGATGGCGAGAGTTTAACAGTCAATGGCATCAAGATGGTGCTCAAGAAGGACATTGTCATCCACCTTATTGATCAAGTGCTCATGCCAGACTCAGGTTAGACTTGCACATTTTCCCCTTATTAATGATTACCCGATTTACTACATTAATACATATATTGTTTTTCTGTAATCCATATTTTTAATGGTGTTTAAATTCCCTTTGTGCCTCAAGCTAAACAGGTGATGGAACTGGTTGGAAGTTCCCAGTCAACCTTTGGAGACATGGTGTCTGAGCTAGGCCTTTCTGCTTCCATGCAATCTGCCGCTGAGTACACTTTGCTTGCCCCCCTCAACATTGTCTTCAATGGTGAGTAACATACTGGTGATTCAATAAAGCACGCCCCTATTTAGTTGGTGGCTGAAGACAAAGCATGGGTCCATTCTCTAGACTCTATTCTAGTCACATTCTGGAATAATTGGTGATATTTAGATTTGTTTTGTATTTACCCCTCATGTGCTAAGTCATTAGTCAATATGTGTAAATGTATGGAGCTTTAGGGAAACTATACATTTATTGGCACACTGCAGAAGCTTTATGCCATGTAACAGCAAGTGTCCACTCCCCCCCGAGAACATTCCTGGACTTCACCCAAAGGGAGTAGAGATGATTTGTTTTTGCATTAAGAACGACAGGGAACATTTCTCTTTTAAATGGTTTTAAATGGGTCCCAAAAAGTTTCCCAATGACCCGGAATAGTACTGCCAGAACGAACGATATCCAAAATGTCTAACTACTAATTATTGTCGTCTTTCTTGAAACTGACGTGCTTAAATTCTCTGAGAAAGTTACTGAAGGATACACTTTTGTGTATAAAAGCTGAAAAGTAGATAATGAAGTACTTTGTGTCCGTAGATTTCGTTAAGAATCTTTGACAGATTTATGCTTAAATTCTCTGAGAAAGTTACTGAAAGATACACTTTTGTGTATAAAAGCTGAAAAAGTAGATAATGAAGTAGACTTTGTGTCCGTGTGAAACTCCCATACAGAATGTCAGTCCCTGTGTACAACTTTTTAGTGACACTCTGCAGATTTGTGTGTAATTCTCTCACAAAAGGAACTGTCAGATACACTTTTTATGTATGCAAACGTCTTTCTTGAAACTGACGTGCTGTCCGTTTTACAAAACAAGTTATGTTTTCTGCTTCTTCATCCTCTGAATTTTCCTCCCCCCGTCCCTCTTCCTTCACCCCTCACAGCAACAATCAAGGTGGATCTGTGAAATGAAACACCTCTTCCCAAAGCGTGACTTCCCTATTGAGGGCAGTAGGGTCTAAATCGATTGACCAGATATACTAACATGCAGAACGTACGGTATGTTTGAAAAAAGACTAACCATTTATCCAGTTCAAGCTGTCTTTAAGATGTGACATCGCACACTGACTATTTCCCGTAAAATCGTGACAAACTATTACTTATTCTTAAATTTGATCTCTTGCTGCATGGTTGAAAATGATAGATGAAAAAATTACTTTTTTTTAAAAGAGTCAAGTTTTTCAAGATCAGATACAGGTCAAGAAAATGCATAGAGGAGGTATGGTGCTGGCTCATTAGCCCTCTCACTCTTCTTAGAATGATCCTGTGCAATTATAGTTAATAAAAGTAATTACACATTAGTTCACAAATCCGTACAACTAAAAGAGAATATCCTTAGGTATCACTATTAAAACCTAAATAAGATCTTTTGAAAATAACCTCTTTGCAAAACAGATACTTCTTAACAGTTTCACAAAAACTTGAAAAGAAACATCCTTAGCCAGCACAAACCATTTAAAACAAACCCTGAATTAAATCTAGCGGTGTCTCGCAGATTACACCCATATCAAGACGTCTCTTTGTCATTTCTCTCGACTGGAAAAAATATTGAAGAGTGACAAAGACGACTGTCTCTTATTTATCCAACCCCCATAACGGAAGAGGGGGTGAGGGGCGGGGGATGTGTGTGTGTGTGTGTGTGTGTGTGTGTGTGTGTGTGTGTGTGTGTGTGTGTGTGTGTGTGTGTGTGTGTGTGTGTGTGTGTGTGTGTGTGTGTGTGTGTGTGTGTGTGTGTGTGTGTGTGTGTGTGTGTGTGTGTTCCCCCTCCCCATCGCCCGCCATTTGCCTGTAGAGGATGTCGGGGGTTTTATGATTTCTCTCACACGTGTCCTGGCTTGTCCAGACTGTTCACAAAACTTTTCACGGAACTCTTTAGAGCAGAGAGAGGGTTAGAGAGATTGCCATTACTTTTTTTTAAATATATGGTTGCTATATTTCATGTTATTTGCAAGTATTTGTAAGTTACAGTCAATACTGTATACAGGATTAGGGGCACAGGAAGTGGTTAGGTGGCGGGACATTGATCCTATGCATACTATGTGATTCATTTTAAAATTATTATTTTGTAAAACCGGTAGGGTGCAGCATTTTATTTTTCTCATGGTTGCTAAATTTCATGTTATTTTATTTTGAAAACCGGAAGTGGGGGCGACCGGTAGGGGCAGCATTTTAATTTTTATCATTTTTAAATTATTTTGTAAATGTTATTCTGAAAACCGGAAGTGGGGGCGGGGCTTATATCGGAAGTGGGCGGGGCTTAGAGGTGTGACCTGTCACTTTCTATGCATACTAATGAGATTGAAGTGGTATGTGTATAACTACTTCTGTAAGTAAATTGGTTGAATTTCAAATGTGATTCAAATGCAGATTTCGCCTCAGGATACAAGGAAATCAACTTGCTACAACATTTGTCGAACGGCTCGGAGAAACATAATTCAACATGGATGGATCCAAGCCACAAGTGATATATAATTTAAGCTAAAAGGATCAAAAATGCCAAGAAGAAATTAAATAGGGTTCTACGATATATAACTGATACAAAATTACATAAAACAACCTTGCAAGTGGTCTTTCAGACTTCCACTTTAAAGAAGATGGGCAATTACATGTAAGGATCCTCCTTTGAAGGTTGCCCTTTGAGGATGATATCTTTCACTTTGTATCAATCTTAGGAATCAGTATGGACCTTCCCCAGGATTTCAACGTAATAGACTCAGCACAGCATAGATATCCCCAACATGGCTTCAAAGAGACTTAAGATTTCCAGATATATTTTGTTATCTTCTTGTGATAGCAGCTTTGCTCAGGTACTCTGAAAGTAAAGGAATGTACTTTGCAGAAAGATGGCATATTGCCTGTGATTAACTGATAGGATACAGTGTTTATCATTTCCCCTAAAGAGGCAGATAGACCTGTTTTTATAGGATTAATTGTGACTGATAGTTTTTTGCTGTGGTTTGTATTCTCCTTGCTCTCCTGAGCATACACTATCCTTTGCTCACATTCATCTAGATTTTAAAACACAGACCCTCCAGCAGCTGAGGCTTGAGCTGACTCCCACCCTTCATGTAATTTTGTTTGGCCTGCCACAGGCCACGACATAATTTGACAATACAGAGCCTCAGCTCTTCCTTGCTATGAGAATATTGTGACCTTTCATTATAAAGCCTCTATGAATCCAGTTCATCACCATAGCTCAGGGATTTGGTAAAGTGTGGAGTGGATTGGTTAGAGGAAAGACTACAGGAAGCACTCTTTTTAATGCTGGCACTGGAGCGATGTTTTGAAGGGCTCTAAAGCAAAGACCTTTTCCCTCAATTTAGATTGATTCAGAAGCCCGTGGCTTTAACCTCTGCCGGAACACAATTTGTCTCATTTCGCTTTGATTTGAGGATGTCTAAAGCAATCTCACAAGTGCCTACAGATTCCTGGCTCTTTATACTGTTTGCCTCGTGTATCTATTTGTCTATTTATGGAAAGTGAGACATTTGATAATGGACATCCAGGACAAAGTGAGGTCTAAATACTAAGGAGATCTAGGAGATCTCGGATGAGTCCAAGACATAATGTTTATAGCTATCTTATCCATTTATTTTTCTATACATAAAAAAAGGCTTGTCCGGCTTTGATGGGAAATGCTGAACACTTATCTAACCTTTCACTGTGACTTTGCTCATGACGTAGGTGAAGCATGCTGTCCTTTTGTAAGACAGTCCATGAATGTCACTCTTCAGTACTTCAGAGCAAACATTATTGCAATATGCTTTAAAAAGGCAAACGAAAAAAAGAACCAAACATTTTATTTAGTGCAGGATCTCCTGTGACTTTCAAACGGTGCCTTTAAGTGTTTAAATGGCACCCTATACAGTTATTTACAGTAAAGGTCACTGGTTCTATCTACCAGACCAGCAGGATAAAGCTGGGTGGGTAAAGCAAAAGAGCAGCATTTGCCGTTCCCTAATTATCACCACTGAGGCATTTTGAAGCAAGGCCTCTGAACCCCCCTGTGCTGGAGTTGCTGCTCAGAGGCCATTAGGACTGAAGCTGTCGTTTTCTGGGCAGCTTACAGGGCTTTGTGTGTGTTAATATGAAAGGGAGATTTCGGGAAACATATCATTGTTCTTAGCAAAAGTGTCTTGCATAATATAGAGATAAAAGAGATCTATTCCTTTGAAACAAAATGTGTATTTTGCAGTATTATATAATTATTCCCTCAATTGTATTCATGATACTTCTAGTGCAATCTTGTATAAATGGTGTTGCCTTATAATTAACCATAAAAGTTACAGAAAGCCTGTTTTGTTGCTGTGAAAGTGTTACAACCAAGTGAACTAAAGTTGAGTTGTATCAGTGAGGAGCTAGGGTTTACACTTGGCATCCAGAAACCACACAGGGAACCCCTTTAAAAATACAAATACAAAATCTAACTTACTTTGTAATAATTGTGTAGCGATTCCAGGCCTTGAGTATTGCAAATAAAACAATGATATACGTAAAAGCAGGAATTTTGATTATCTCGGACATGTATGCATTTCTCATTTAAGTAAAGCTCTTAAAGAGATTAAATTCAACCTTTTCGGGGCCATCATTGATTTTATTGTAATGTTATATGAAGTATGTAACGCACAAGCCAACAACAGTAATAATGAAGATGGCAGATTTTCCCAGTGTTGTCAGGATAATTGTTTGGATGTGTCATCGTCAGTGATTTTAATAAAGCTTGCATTTTGCTATTGAGTCACTGTCTTCCTTTATCCTTACAAAGATTAACTTGAATATCCACTTTAAGAATATTCAGAGGACAAACTCCTTGGTAGTCTCAATGGTCAGGATCTAAAGTTATTTCAATCAAACCTGACATTGGTGTATGCAAAAATGGTACAAATAAGCAAATGCTGTATTCTTGGGTGGTTTGACAAGGCCAATATGTATACAAAAAGTGATATAGTTTCAGGTGTGAAATAACTATAGCAAAAAAATTAAAAGGTTAAAAAACGTACAGGCGGATACAAATCTAGTACACAAAAATAGTTAATTTGTAAAAGCATTGATTGTATTCCAATCCTTAGTCTTTTAGAGTCTCTTTCTGTCAACACATTTATATAATATGTCTGGTGTCAAGTGTCTACAGTAGCTCATTGTGGATGTTGGTCATTTATAGCTAAGAACACAAAAGGCGAAAAGTGCTGCTGTCCTTTAGGGAACTATGAAGAAATGGCACCAGCAGGTAATTAGGTAATAGCACTATGCATAAGAAGTAGTATCAGTAAATTGCGCAGTGAGTTTGATGTCTTTTAACTGCCGTAATGACAAAGATGTTATGCTGACTCAGCTTGTGGATGCAGCATTGTGAGGTTAGAAAACATCCATTTTGACAACAAGTCTGAGAATATACATGGATTATTTACTTTATGGTTTGAAAAACATACAAGTATATGGTAGATAAACTCTTTGTTGCTTGACTCCTTACCAAATGACCTTTAAGCATTGATTCCAAAATATGAATTATGTTTGCTTATCATTATGGTGCTATTGTATTCGCTGTAAAAAAAAAAGAAAGAAAATAAAATATTTTTAAACTGACCTTACCCGATTTGACTTTGATGACACAGTGACTCTCCCCATTGTCTGAGCTACTGCATTCTATAAACAGATAGTGGCTTAAATGGGATTTTCTCCCCGGGTGCTTGAGCAATAATCCACTTTGTATCGTTACCTAACATGACAGGCACATTTCTCAATTTCCCCTAAGTGGTCGGGAGTCAACAGTATGCTTAGGTTTGCATTTCAAATCTAAACACACACAGGTCCAAACACAACAGTAGGACTTTGAACGTTTAGCTTATTGTGATATTGTATTTATTATTCAGCTCTTTCACAGTGAACAGGTATTTGGCATATCAATTTGGTTAAAAATGACTTTTCCTGTAGAGTCATGGAGTGGTTCCTAACCACAACCCCATAGTAGATGGAAAGACATGGCACATAAGAAAGGAAGGGAATCATCAATCATAAAAGCTTACGGCCAGGAAGGTATGCACCATCACGCCATTATTCTCTAGCTCTTTCTTCCCCCATCTTTCCTGTCTCTTTCTGTCCCTGATTCTCCCTCCACCCTTTACTGTATAACCCTGATCCCTCCTTCCTCTTTATTTACCCTCCATTTTATCCTTCATCCTTCCATCCCTCTCTGACGCCATCTTTTTACTCTAGCCTTAATCCCATTTCCCCCCTATTCACTTCTCCTTCCTTCCTTTTTTTCTTTTGTATTCCTAGGCTCTGTCCATGAAATGTTGTTTCTATCAAGAATGAAAATCCTCAGAGACATCTTGCTGGCTGTTCACACACAAAATGATGATAGTAAATAAAAGGACCTCTATTTTTTGTCATGGGCATTACATGTATTGTCAGCGGAACAGAAGAGCTACCATACAAGCAGTTTTATTTTTACACAAACTCAAATCATCAATGTTCACGGTCTTTCTTAAAGGTGTTTACACCAGGCTATATTACTTTTTAATCAGATTATATTCCGTTTTGAAGTGTGTGTGCTTGAACTGTTGAGCTGTTGAAAACAAGACTAAGGCTTGTTCCCAAAATCCTGTTAATGTGGTCAAAACAAGAAATAAAATAAAATAGTGAGAGGAGAGGGTGTAATCCGAGTGTCGATAGCCGGACACATCTGCAGCTTCAAAAAAAGAATAGCTCTGGGAAAAATACCATTGCAGTTTTTCCGCTGCTGAACAGTTTAATCACATTTTTCATATGATAGGGTAAGTATTAGAAGGAAGGGAGGAGAGAAGAAAATGTCTCAAGGACAAAAGCATGATGCATGCTTTGCAGTGTGATGACTGCAGATAGGACCTATCTCCTGGATATCTTTTATTGCTTTTATATTTGCTCCTGTCCTTGGGTTCTTCATAAATTGGAATTTGTTTCCTTGAAGTGCATTTCTCCCTGCACACAGAAGAATAAGCACATTCAAATGACAGGAATGATACTTGCTACTAAAGGCTTTTAAAGTAGACCAAGGCCGCCTATGAATTGCTTTGAAATTCTTTAAACATAACATCACCTTTTTAAAATGTAGGTATGTTTTCAGATTGTAGTTTACACATCAACTAAAATGTCACAAAAAATGTAAGAAGACAAAATCAAAATGATCAAATACATTTCTTTACAAATGTTCAAGGTTCAAGGTTTTTATTTGCCATACGAACATAGCTACAGTGTAGTTATGATGATGAAAATGTTAGGTCACAGGCTCCTCCAACAGTGCAACACAACACAACAGATAAACAGACAAATATAGTGCAAGTAAATAGTAAAAAGTAAATACAAAAAGAAAAAGAAAAATTGTTTAAAAAAACTTGTGAAATAGTGAAAATAGTGTAATAAGCGTCTTTATGCAATATATTAGATAAATAATTTCTAAGTAGCAGCCAGATGAATATTGTTGATGTCAAGGAGGAGTCAAGTTCACTTGTAAGGTACTTAAAAACCTAAACAAACTGAATATATAACCAAGTTAAAGGTTATAAGGTAGACAAACACTGGCAAGGGGAACCATGGGGTGCTGTTACTTTCACCGTGACAGGACCTAATGGTTTGCCCCCACTGTCACCCACAACCCCCCAGCAGAGCTCAGAGAGGCCCGCTCAGGAGGTGTGCAGCTTCCTTGTTTACTCCTTCTGAGACAGCTTGATGAATGGATATCTGAGCGAGTGGATAAATTCCTTTCCCCTATAGATTTGTTGCCTCAGCCTGTCGAGGCCAGTTCCCAATGGCATGTTCCCCACAAATTGTTTCAATAAATAATCATTCAAGTATGTCAGGAGACAATGCATAAAACATTCCTCCCCACACTCATGGCTGCCCAATACTTTCCTCCGTGAGTCAGAGGGTATCTAGGATCAAAATGAGCTCATGTCTCATGGACTTTCAATTATAGGTTGTTATACATTGAATTGCAGGTGCAACCATGGTTTCACAGCATTATCCCAAATAAAGTCAATAAACCACACTAAGATATGCTTTCAATTGGACACACTGAAAGAACAGCATTCAACAAGGCAACATAATTAAAAGCCCTCTCTCCAAATTAGAAATTATCTCAGCAGGACAGCTGCAGTTACAGAGGCAGCACCATCAGCCACGACACTTTGTGATCAAGGTCACTATGGTGTTTCTTCCAATACTGCCACATCACATCCATCTCATCTACTGCAGAACACAAATTAACTCTTGCCGCATGCATTCCAATACAATATTACAGCACATTTAGTAGAGAGCTTAGGCTATTTCCTCTCATGCTGACAAAAACAATTTCCCTCTGAGCTCTTAATGAGGATGCAGAGTCTTTCATATTACGGTTCCACATTGCTTATCGCGTCTAGGCCTATGTGATATTGATGAGAGGCGAGCAACTCCATTCATGAAATTAAGGTCTTAAAGTCAAAGCAACAGAATGCACAGCAGTTAGCATTTCTTCCCATGATTTAAAGGGTCTATTTACTGGCAAGTGCATGGTTTATGGCTGAATGTATGCTCGTAATTTAACAGCAAAATCATTTTATACTTTGTATGCATGCACACGGTGAAATAGGAAAGTAAAAGAGAATCAGCACTCATGGTCATGACAAAGTAGAAGAAAATGGTAGGAAAGAAACATTACAACAAATGGAGGAACCATATATCTTTAAAGGCTATTGGGCCAAATCTGAATGTATTAAAACTCTATAGGTAACAATATAAGAAACAGTCTTGTGTAACTCCCATTAAATATGACCTTGAATAGGAATAGGTAGCAGTCTAGACATGGACTTTTAGGGCATCAATAACAACAGTATATTTATTCTAGTATTTATGTCAATAAGTTAATTATTGTAGCTCAATACAATGCATAACGTTGAGATGGAACCAAGACTATTAATCAATTAGTCAAATCAACAGAAAATGAATGTTCATATAAAATACAATTCAACAGCTCTTCAATTGTGGGGCTTATTTATTGCTTTTCTGTCTTTCTTATCTTTGTAAATTGACATCTTTAAGTTTTGGATGTTGGTCAAATAAATGTCACACTGGATATTTGTCTAACTGTTCAAAATGTAACAGTTAAAACTAGAACCTGTGACTCCAACAAACCTGCAACATTTTTCCCCCACCAAAACAAATTTAACAAAAAACTGTCCCACAGTTGAGCTTAATTGCTGGATTCTGCCCTTTTAATTTTTTCATGAAGTGATGAATAATGTATGATATTTACAACAACAATTAAAACGTTATTTTTCATTAATAAAGATGTGCTTTACTAGAGGGTTTTTTGGACAGCAACCTGTCATAATGTGCCAGTGGGATGAAATGAAGCTTGTCACAACAATTATTTGTTTTGGAGATATCCTTATTAAATATGCATGAGTGAAGAATGGGAACTGTTCATAATCACTTTCAAACTTGGCAAAAATCAGCCTGAAAGTGAAGTAAGATATTTACAAGGAATGGTTTTTAAATGCTTTTGAAAAATAACAATAGGGTGATGATTTTTGTTTTTTACCTCAGCAACAATAATTGTACTACTGTCAAACTGGGGTGAGACAATTGTCAAATATCCCAGTTATAAACAGGTTTTGCTCTAAAACATCACGTGTTAACAGTAATGTATGCTATGTTAATGTATGCCATTCTTCAGCAGACACTTTTACCAGCCCTGTTGGAAGTCTACGGCACCCCACCAACCACGTATTATGTTGATGAACTGAGAGAAAATGTGTGGAACAATAAGTATTCAGAGACATTCTGTGTGTGTGTGTGTGTGTGTGTGTGTGTGTGTGTGTGTGTGTGTGTGTGTGTGGTGTGTGTGTGTGTGTGTGTGTGTGTGTGTGTGTGTGTGTGTGTGTGTGTGTGTGTGTGTGTGTGTGTGTGTGTGTGTGTGTGTGTGCGTGCGCGTGTGTGTGTGTGTGTGTGTGTGTGTGTGTGTGTGTGTGTGTGTGTGTGTGTGTGTGTCCTGAGGATCTTCTTCACTCCTGTGGATTTAATTGCATGGGATGCTGCACAGAATAATGAATCTGAACCTATCAGAGTGACGCTCATAAAAACACGGACATTTGAGCTGTTATTTTCCAACAACCTTGTGGTGGTAGTTCAAGATGTAATCAAGGTGACCACTGTGGAACTAGCATGAGACACTGATATAAGAGGCTGCAGACTGAGTTTACCTGCTGAGTTCAGATGGTCTAAAAGGGATATAATCAACTGAAAGTGAAGGTCTTCATTTATGCAAGCTGTTGTGGATGAAATATGCTGTAAGAATCACATAGTATATGCGCTTCCTGCAAACCTTTTTACCATTAAAGGTCGAATCAGTTGGTGGTGTGTAAGGACCAAAGTTTTAATGTAGTAAAAAAAAGCCCACATTGTTCTGGTTTGTAAGTGAGGTGAATAAATGAAACTGAAATCTGGATTAACTATTGACAATAACAAACAAAGTGACTGTTGCTTGTTGCTCTTGCTACTAATTTAAGCTGCTCTGTTTTAACAGTGTTGGGCCATAAGTTTGGCTTAAACAAAGTAAGATTAGGAAAGCTATGAGAAAGGAAAGTATGCTAGCTACTAAGAAGGTTACAGCTAGTAACAGTCTATTTATAATGCAATGTGACCCTCTTTCTCTATGAGGCATTGTTTATATGCTTGCCACTCGTTTTTCTGGACAACGCAATAGCACCATTTTCAGGGCCAATGCCATCAGATGTCATGACAGTCCTCAGTAGAAAGTGAAACTGCGTTATTCAAAAACAGGTCAAGAAAATGGTCATCATTCCCAGGAGGCAGTTGCTGATGACGACATCTAGTTGACAGACGGAGAGGGACCAAATAACTTAAACCAAGACTGATGTGACAGGGGCCGCCATTAAGGCGCTGACCAGCTGACAGACTGTCATACAGACAGACGGACACAGGCAGCGGGACGCGAGAGGGGCAGACACACAGAGAGGCACCAGGCAGAAGGACAAAGGTCTGATGGAGAGATAGGATGACAGACGGACAGACAGATGCAGACGGTATTTGTAATGTATGTGTGGAACCTTGATTTGACACGACGTGGACTCTGTAGAATTGATGTGACAGACATCAAGAAAAACTCCATTTATTTGTAATGATGGTACCAAAGAAATATGTGTGAATATTTCACTCAGTATGCATCATAGCTGCGATGAAGTGGTGGGAGAAGCACACACAGAATATTATTTATGTTACCGTCATGCAATATGGAATTGTTTACTTCTTCTTATTCATAAAACAAGTTCGCTGCTTGTGTAAAATCACCTACTTCATACTGAGTATGAACAGGGTGTTTACCGCAGGGGCGACTCTGGCTACAAGGGAGTGCATTCTTCTTTCAAACAGAAGGTTGTGGGTTTAATCCCAGCCCACATGTCGACGTATTCTTGGGCAAGATACTTAACCACAACAGACCATATACCATTTTTGTTTCTCGTCTTACTTTAAATGTTTATATTTTAGTTTTGCTGTTTTTAGTGAAATTCTGTCTTATTGGAGTTATTTATTTAGTAAAATTCAGACTTAACAATGCTGGTAAGGTCAGTTTATAACTACAACCCTGACAATTACAATATTGAAAACAGTCAAGCGATCCAGTCAATAGTTGTAGATGTTACCATCTGGCACATTTTACAAATTTCACAGCAGCTTAGCCACAGAAAATGCAGTCCTCCACACATCCTCCCACAACAGTTATCTTGTTTCTATTAAAACTTTCAAACTGCATCCCCTGTTCAAATAGGGATTGTGTGGACTGTATAACAATGTGAAACATTTGGGGAAGAACATTAAGTGTACATAAAATGAGAGCTTATAATACTTCCCTTGAATCTTATTTCTAACAGTATTTCTGCTAATACTTCTTTTCGTAGCTGCTGCTCATTATAGATGGTGCAACGCACCATGTTGGGTAATAGTTGTGACACTATGAAAAGTCATTTTATGCTCTTCCCTGTGTTATAGAAACAAAATGGCAAGCTGTCACTCTTGTGAATGGATAATGACAGTGAGTGTATGACATGTGATAAGGGTTGTTGCTTTGATGCCGCCACTGAGAGGCAAACAAATATTGTTGGCGTAGAGTGAAGGCTTGATCAAACGAATACAGCAAAAATCAAACAAACAGCCCTCAACCAATCTGTATTTTTTTCCACACTATTTATAGATTGTCCTTGTGTGGTATTTAGCTTTCTCAAAATATCAGAATGTGAAATAACAAGGTAACTGACAGCAGTATTCGTCTCTCTGAATTTGACGTGTGTTTGTTATGCTGTCATAACGTCTCTGATAGCACTGTAGCTTACAGGCAACACTGGAATCAATTGCAAATATGTAATTAAGGACTAGACAGTTATATAGCTCATATTACTTCTGTACTTTGATTACTCCAAAGCAGCACAATGCTTCTTAGCATGGTGGTATATCAGAAAGCTTTGGCTTTCAAGAAGCTTTTTTATAACCTGCTGGAGTCATAATTACCTATTCCTTTGTGTGACCTTCAGTTTCACTTTCTTGTACCCTGAGTAGAGGACATCAAAGCAACTTCAAGTGCCACATCTGGCCCTCAAGAAAAAGATGAGAAGGTACTGCAACCTACGACATTACTCTTAGAAGAAATCTCCTGTGCTTAAAGGTGCCTCAAGTGTTGAGCGATTAAATGAGAAGAAGAAAATAATCTCTATCTCTCTGAAATCGGGTATCTGCTACTGTCTTAACCGCATAGCTTTAACCACTTCACTGCAGATTAAGATGTTTGGTTTTGGTATCAGACTATACTTGCAAATAATATAGCACTAGTTTGACTAGTTGCAATTTCAAATACTGTTTGTACAGATGTTTGTACAGATATACTGAACGGAACAGATGGAACGGGTGGACTTTGATCTGAGCATGTGAGAATCAAAATCAGAAACAGGTTTATTACCAGGTAGCTTAACACATACAAGGAAACTGACTTAGTGTTGTGGTGCATACATAAAAACAAATATTAATGAAAAGCCCATATAGAAAACTATTTGAAGAAAAACTATAATAACATTAAAAAAAATACTAAAAAATATTGTAAAATATAGCATTTACATTGAATATGATAGAAATCGTAGAAATAGAATTGGAATAAATGTATGTGCAGTAATGAAAAACTAAATATTGTATACATTGTGTGCATTAATGTAATGCATAGAGTCTATGGTGTGGCTGAGGTACAGTGGGAAGTGGGAACATGCCAGTTATTTGGGAACAAAACATTATCCTTTCTGAAGATAAGAGGAAAGGTTTTTCTTTCAAAAATAAAACTAAATCATCTAGAAGCCTTACTCTAAAATGTTAACAAATTATTAAGCACACCAAGTACTTTGGGTCTAACACGTTCATCGCAGTATGTGGCTCCATCTCTTTTCCTTCACTCAATAAGACAGCGGTGCATGTCCAGGGTCCAGGGTCACCAATTAAATGATCTGGATTTAAGGCAACACTTTACACATCACATGCTGGGGATCAGTTAATGTTTGACGGTGTTATCCTCATGTAAGGGTCATCCCTCCCCCCTGGGGTGACTGTGGATCGTGTAGGAGCTAATGATTTCCCAGGGGACCTTATCAATGCCATATTCAAATGTCACCTTAATTTAATCATGCAATTGTTACCTGCAATGTAAATTCGCTTTTTATATCAATGGTTTACCTTATAGGGTTTTAATAATAAAAACAGTCCTGGATTATGACTAAATATATATTTCTAGAACGTTTGTTTTGAGTGAGTAGCTTTTTAAAGTCTGGGAAGGAAACAGTGGAGCTAAACAAAGTAATCCAACTGTGTTATTACAGTCAGATTGTTTCCTTTTTTTATTTAAATGTTTGTGTTTCTTGATTGCTGTTAGGATGTAAAGAGAAATCCAGCAAATATAACCCACATGTGAAAGTTACACTACCCACCCTGGCTATAAGTTTGAAACAACTAGATCTAACATTCATTCAACCCACGTAGTTTAATTCTAAACTTTGTTGTAGCACTAATGTGTTTTTGTTCGTACCTCTGCTGGGTGACTTCAGATTTGTTGTTGTGGCAATGCTACTGTGAGGGGGTTGTATTTCCAAAAGGCCAACAACAGCCATACATTTCTTTACAATTTCTCAATTTGGGGTGTCAAATGCCAAATGTGTGCTCATGTCCCTTTTCAGACAGTTTGGTGTTTTTCCGATTTAAACATGGCTTGTTTTGGCTTTTGTGTAGAAAGAGAAACATAGTTTATCAGCAATTCAACAGGACAATTAACTACAGAGCGATGCTGCATTTTTACAGTTTTGAATTGTGATTTAATTTTGACAGATCCAGGTCCAGGTTCAAATGTAAATACTCATTTTCCAATAAAAAGCCACTGCCCTGCTTTTTAACTTTCCATGTTGTAATATAATAGGTAAATTATATACACACAACTGTTCAGATGGCAGAATAATGTTACACCCACGTCTTCAGTTATGTTGTCTAATTGAATCTCTCTTCAGAATTGTTTAGTGTATGACCTTGATTAGTGACCCGCCTGTTTTTCCACACCTAAACGCACCCCCAACTTCATTTATTATCCAACCACCCTTTGTTTGTTTGAGCATTTGATTCTATTTTGACTATAGGTACAGACGGGAGGCATTTAACGGAGAGATGTTTGATTATTTAATCAGACAACGGAGCAATTGACAAAATGACACTGAGACACTCCACAGCCGATAGCCGGTTACACAAAGAAAGAGAGAGGATTGTGATCAACTACATGAAGGTGCAGAAGAGATAGGAAACAAATTACAAAGAAAGAATAAAATAGGTTTGAATGAAGAAATGGGACCAAGAGCAAGCACATCAGATAGGGCATGCAGAGGAATATAATTATAGAGAAAGACTGATATATAGGTTGAAATGAAAGAGAGAAAAATACTCAGCAAGAAAAAGAAAAGGGGGGTAATAAATGAAAGCATCAGGTGAGATAAAGAAGCTATATGAGTGTGATAAGAAGAACTGTGTTAAATAATGGCGATATCATGCGGTTTCTAAACCCGTGACGTCGATTCAAAATTACATTTCCTTTAAAGGAAATATGACGAAATGGTTTCGGAATATGATACACTAAATATGAAAGATGTGTACACTGTATATGTTACAAGTTGAATTAAGAGGTAAACCTTTAAGAGACAGCCTTTCTATAATGATATGTGACTGTGCAGGTGATTTGCATTCTTTTGAACAGCTTTTGAATCGATCGCTGCAGTTTAATTTGCAGATACGCTCATTATTGATACAGTACATTCAAATGATACATTGCTGCAGAAGAATCTAATCTTGTCTCCACAACTGAACTGGCTACATGAAACACAGAAAGCATAACAAATAGGACACTAGTGAAATAGATGTAGGGTGATGGCTACACAATTATAAGATTAGATAAATTCTACATTTAAAAGGAAGATTGCTTAATGAAAAAAAAGATGTACAGTGTATATATATATATATACACAATGCATTCTGAAGCAGGAGAGATGATTAAAAAAATAGTTTACAAACATTTATGTACACCATCTCACGAGAACATTTGGTAAATACGGTCAAAAGCCTGGTCATAAAAAATAATACAATGATTAAGAACTATCTAGACAGTTTAGAAGTTTAATTGTATGTATATTTTAAAGTTTTTTTCCCAAAACTTTGTCTAACAGTGGAGAGAAAATAAAGTAAGACATTTATTTTTGAAATGTGTAATGATTTCTGTGACTTTGAGGGGGACTTTGTAGAAAGAACAGCATACACTTAGTCACCTCAAGTTTTCAGCCTTAACCTTGGTACAGCCAGAAGTCCCTGCGGTAAGGACATGCAAAGAATGAGAAAATAGATAACCGAAAGATAGGAAGTAGGCAGGTCATTTAGCCAGGGGCAGGGTGATATTTTTGACCTGCAGGGCGATTCTATCTGCTCTATAGGTCATATTGATTAAACCATACTGCGAAATGTGCTAACATGTCAGATGTTTTGGTATTTAAGATGAGGTGATTACTATTATCGGAATAAGGGTTAAACAAAAGATACCAAATCAGTCCAACTTTGGTCTTAAGTTTCTGTAACAACTTAAAATGTGTTAAAAAGCATACAGAGAAATATTGATCCCATAATGCTTGTGGCAACATGTTATGGTTGCATATCATTTTATAGAAAGTACCTCAGGAAATATATTTGAGCTACTCAGTGGTCCTTGTTTTATTCCCTCATATGTTTCGATCCAATGTTCATTGGATTTCACCTCAATGTGTTCACGCTTGCTGCAATTTACAAGAAATACAGCTTTACAGTATGTATATGTATTAATCATTGAATTGAAGCCTACTCAGTGACTCACTGATTAAAAAGATACATCACTTTTCCCTCAGGACCCTCTATTGTACAGGGTATGAGTGAGGCTTGTCGTCATTTCAGTTGATTGATGCTTGAGTGTTTCCTTTCTTCCTCTGGTTCTTTGATAACTGACCTAAGAAATATTTTCATTTGAAAAGCACAATGACTTTCCTTGTCTGTGAAGCTTTGGAAAATGTGGACCAGGGGAGACACTTCTGTATTGCAGGGAGAGAGAGATGAGTAGATAATATGGCAATTGCCAGGTTTTACAAGTGCTTGAGTCTGAAGTGTGATGTCACCGTTGAATCATTCCACTGCAGGTCGGGTCCTCAGGGCATCCACTTCATCAACAATCAATATACAAAGCATAAGTTAGGGCACATAGAGTTGAAAAACACTAATTATTCAGAGAGTATTGACCAAGTATCAATCCTCCAACACTCACCCCATAAGGGAGTGTGGAAATGGGTCCAGTTTAGAGCTCACAGAACACTATCATTATATCGTTATTGACTTTGGAAACATCATGCACCTAAAAAGATAATTTTCTATATGCTGAAGTGAAATGGATCAATCTGGTGCAACTTGAGTAAAACTAAAAGGCTGGACATTTGAAGAACTTGTTTCCAAGAAACATTTTTGTGTGAACAGTTTATTCATAAATACATTGGTTGTATATAAATGAATGTTGATAGCAATGCAAACCCAGTCACTCACAAAGCATGGTAAATAAGATTGGGTCCGTGTTGCAAGACGGTCAAGTACTCAGGACAGTCCGCCCAGTAGACAGCCTCCCTACCATCAGGAGCACAATGCACAGCAAACACTAGGATTTTTATAACAAATAAAATGTGATTATTCACCCACCCTACCCACTGTCATTTTGACCTAGGCAGTGCTGGAAAAAGGGAATATGACAAGTGATAGTGGTGCAGATGGTTTGAAAGAGGATGAAGGAAAGAGTATAGGTCAAACAGCAGCAGAACCTATAGCTAATGCCATCCTTATGTCCATAACACAACAGTTTTACAGCAATTTTCACTCATGGGACTATGATAACTTTCCTGAATGCAATGTGCCACATCTGATGGCAGCAGCCCGCTCAATGATAAACAAAGTCATGGAGTGGAACATTCTAAGAGCAACATTCAGATCAGTATGAATTGAACACCTGTGCTTACCTTTCTTCACCAGTTTTTCCTGCTTTCAACCCTGAGATTCTTCTGTAGCATCTCTCATCTCCTTGCCCTTGAGAAACAACAAAGGTAACAAATGGATTAACTAGCAGTGCCTTCATTCACCGTAAACTGGATTAAAAGCAATAGGTTGCATTTCCCCTTTTACACTTGAAGTGTTAAAATCAAACATACAATGAAGCACCACTTGAATAAAGTAAACAGGACAGAAGACAAATTGAATTGTACAGCAAGAACAGCATTAGTTGCAGATCAGGGATTGGGCTAACATTAGCAATATACTGATCCATGTGGAAGCATTGCAGAAGTCCTAAGAAGTTGGAGGATGTTGCAGTCTTTTTTAATGTATTCTTTATATTTCATTTGTTGTCTTAGTCAGACTGCAAAGAGCAACGGAAACCTTAAAAAGAGAGGGACCACAATTCCCTGTATGGACCTGGATGACAGACATTGCTGCATACTGACAAGTAGTTTACATACAGTAATGGAACACCAAGGCACCACTGTTTTACCTGCATGCCGTACAACAAAAACAGTCCTTTTCATTTAAACTAAAGTGCTGTTTAGCTTTTACTCCAAATTAAAACATAGTTAGGAACATATGACCCAAACTGCTTGCTGTTTGCTTGAATACTTTGTGTCACACACTTTTGGCTTGCAGTTGACATGAAAAGTTTCCATCTCTGGGATTAGACTGTACCGCCGTATTGAGTTAGATGAAAAAAGCATTGATCAAGGTCTTACCCTTAAAGTGGACCTATTATGCTATATTGGAAAAATATATTGTAGGGCCATATGATACAAAACATGTCTGTGAAGTTGTTTGCTTAAAATACCAAACAGATCCCCCATTGTAGCCATGCCTCATACTGCTCATACCCCTCTTTTGCAACCCTGTTAGAGAAACACTGATTTGGGGTCCTTAGCTTGAAAAAAAGAAAGAAGAGGAGGCGGAGCTAAAGCCTGATCAGAATTCTACCGGAGATAAAGTTAAATTCTGCTGTGATAAAACGCCATCCTGTTCTAAACCACATCAAAGATTATTTCTGAAACAGTATGGAGCTCAAATGCTTTTTCTCTTGCAGGTTTATCACAAGGTGAGTTCCTTTTTTTATGTCCTGCTTTTTAAACATGTGCTCTACAGTACAGGTTAGCTCTGAGTGTTAGCGAGGCTTGCTAATGTAAACAAAGACGAGATTACGTCCAAAACACGTCAGGCATTGTTTCTGATAGCAACTTTCTGTGGGTCCGCTGCCGATTTGACGTCATATCGGCAGGACATCTATATCCGCTCGTTGTACCCATGGATGTATAAGAACTGGATACAGCATCGGAGGCGGGGTCTCGTTCTTTCCTATGAGAGCTGCTCATTGGCACATAAGGACAAAATTGACCAACTTTTGAGAGATTGAAACGTCACAGATTACCCATCATGCCTAGCTGTTAGAGCAGAAGAACCCGTATGTGCGCTTACAGAGCATGCACCCCTTAAGCCCCGCCCCCCGAGCTCCCACTCTCTGCTCCACACTTGCCCCTGCTAACATCTCAGTAAATGAGCTAGTAGATCATTTTAATTACAAAATTAAAAATGTTATAGATGACATTGCTCCAACTACTAGGGTAAAGGAAGTGACTGGGAAGAAAATATCTCCATGGAGAAAGGCCATGACCGTGAGAACAGAGAAAAAAGAGTGTCGAAAAGCTGAACGCAGGTGGCGAAAAACAAATCTCCAGGTGCACTTTGAAATTTATAAAGAGAGACTTGGCCTTTATAATTTGGAATTGAAATTTGCCCGACAGTCTTTCTTCTCTGATATCATTGCCAACAACAAAAACAACGCACGTGCCTTGTTCGCTACCGTCGACAGACTAACTAACAGTGTCAGTAGCCTCTGAATTTCTATCCACCAGGGCGTGCAATGAATTTGCCTCCTTCTTCACTGACAAAATTCAGAAAATCAGACAAGCAGTCAGTGCCTCTGCATATCAGGTACAGCAAATGTTTTGTCTCTGTGTCCACTTAAAATCCAATTCAAACACCATGACACAATTCCATCAGATTAATGATAAAAACCTAGAGGACATTATACAACTTCTGAAATCCTGATATCCTTGATATTATTCCAACAGGGTTTTTCAAAGATGTTTTGCCTTGCATGGCCTCAGATCTACTTCATATAGTAAACAAGTCTCTTCACTCAGGTGTTTTTCCACAGGCCCTGAAAACTGCAGTCATTAAACCGCTCTTAAAAAAGCATAATCTAGACGCTTAAGTAATGAACAATTACAGGCCCATATCAAACCTCCCATTTCTAGGTAAAATCATTGAAAAAGTAGTTTTTCAACAGTTGAGTAACTTCTTGCATTTAAATAACTGTTTCAATGTGTTCCAGTCAGGAAAGGTCCAAACCACAGCACTGAGACTGCTCTTGTAAAGGTCTTCAATGACATCCACTTAAACACAGACAGTGGCAGAACTTCAGTGTTAGTATTATTAGACCTCAGTGCTGCGTTTGACACTGTTGACCACAGCATATTACTAGACCGACTAGAAAACTGGGTGGGACTTTCGGAAACAGTTCTAAATTGGTTTGAATCCTACTTAAAGGACAGAAACAACTTTGTTTCTATAGGTAAATACAAATCTGAGTTGACAAATATGACATGTGGGGTTCCTCAAGGCTCCATCTTGGGGCCTCTTCTCTTTAACATCTACATTCTACCACTGACTCAGATAATGAAAAACATCTAGCAATGTTCAAAACAACAGATAAAGCCAGAAATCTAGGTGTGGTCATGGACTCTGACCTGAGTTTCAACAGTCACATTAAAACAATGACTAAATCAGCCTACTATCACCTAAAGAACGTATCTAGGATTAAAAGACTAATGTCACAGCAGGATTTGGAAAAAATTGTCCATGCTTTTATCTTCAGTAGACTGGACTACTGTAATGGTGTCTTTACAGGTCTCACTAAAAAATCTATTAGAAAGCTGCAGCTGATTCAGAACGCCGCTGCTTGAGTCCTCACTAACACTAAGAAAGTGGATCACATCACTCCTGTTCTGAACACAACGCTCTTTACACTGGCTTCCTGTGTGTCAAAGAATAGATTTTAAAATACTGCTGCTGGTTTATAAAGCACTGAATGGTTTAGGCCCAAAATACATTTCTGATCTTCTGCTAAATTATGAACCATCCAGATCTCTCAGGTCTTCAGGGACTGGTCAGCTTTCTGTCCCCAGAGTCAGAACTAAGCATGGAGAAGCAGCGTTCAGTTATTATGCTCCAAATATCTGGAAGAAACTCCCAGAAACCTGCAGGTCCGCTGCAACTCTTACCACTTTTAAATCAAGGCTGAAGACTTATCTTTTTGTCGCTGCTTTTAATTGAAACTGAGCCGTTGTGTTCATCAGTAAAGTGGAACTTCTGTGTGAACTATTCATATCTTAAACTGCACTGTAACTTTTTATTCATGTACTTTTTTATTCATGTACTTTTTATTCATGTATTTTTTATTCATGTATTTTTTATTCTTGTATTTTTTCTTTTAATGTTTCTTTTATTATCTTTTCTTTTTAATGAATGTTTTTAAATGCCTTTGTCTGAATGTCTTTCATTTTTGTAAAGCACCTTGAATTGCCTTGTGTTGAAAGGTGCTATATAAATAAACTTGCCTTCAGTAGAATGAATGGAGACAGAAAAAAAATCTAGATTCGGCTTTAAGGACCTAATGATTATAATAAGGGCTATAAAATAGTTCATACTGGGTAGTTTATTTAGTTTAAAAAAAAATATCCGCTGATTTACAGGTGTCTCTTTCCCAATGTTAGTCAATGGGGAAAAGTATTTCTGGGCCCAGTGACGTCACGGACTGATACAGAAATTGTGGTACTGAAAATACATTTCTGACCTCCTGCTAAATTATGAACCATCCAGATCTCTCAGGTCTTCAGGGACTGGTCAGCTTTCTGTCCCCAGAGTCAGAACTAAACATGGTAAAGCAGCGTTCAGTTATTATGCTCCAAATATCTGGAACAAACTCCCAGAAACCTGCAGGTCCGCTGCAACTCTTACTACTTTTAAATCCAGGCTGAAGACTTTTCTTTTTGTCGCTGCTTTTAATTGAACTATTCATATCTTAGACTGCACTGTAACTTTTATCCATGTACTTTTTCTTTTAATGTTTAATTGCACTGTAACTTTTATCCATGTATTTTTTCTTTTAATGTTTATTTTATTAGCTTTTCTTTTTAATGACTGATTTTAAATGCCATTTTCTTAATCTCTTTCATTTTTTGTAAAGCACTTTGAATTGCCTTGTGTTGGAAAGTGCTATATAAATAAACTTGCCTTGCCTTGCCTTGCCTTACTGCCATTTGGACGCAACTAATATTTTCATCAGAGTCCGGCGCACTTCCTGGGGGCTTGGTTGTACCCCCGTTTTTTAAAGATTTGGGTACGGAGGAAAAGAGAAAGGGTTTTATTTTCTGACGCTGCGTGAGTTCCCCGACACACCGGGGACACATATTTATGTATAAAATACATCAAAAAGTGCATTTTGCATGATAGGTCCCCTTTAAGAAACATTGACATGCAGTCGTACCTGTTGCCACTGCGGCATATTGAATGGAGACTTGTGTGCACATCCTACGACATTAGGCGCATTCACACCGCAGTACTTTTCCCACAAAGGTTCATGAGAACTTAGTTCATGAGAACTCTTTTGTCGCGTTCACACCAAAAAGAGCCGGTACTAAAATGAGTTCATAAGAACCTTTTTACCCCCATGAAACTAAAGGCGCATTCACACTGCGGTACTTTTCCCACAAAGGTTCATGTGAACTTAGTTCATGTGAACTCTTTAGTTCGCATGAACTAAGTACAGATCGCGTTCACACTGGAAAAAGTCCCTGGGGGTAGATTAGGCAAATGAAGCCGCTGACGTCACTTGTTCTTCTTCTGCTTTGGGTTTACTGGCAGGCCGCAAACCACTTCACGGCGTATACTGCCGCCCAAAGTCCCCGGCCGGAAGTCCCCGGAGTTGGGGACTGGCTTCAGTAGAAGCTGCTGGGACTCCCAGCAGCTTCTACTGAAGCCTTCCGAGTAAATCGCCAGAACGGCGACACCTCCTCATCTCCACCGCTCCCATGTTTTATTTTGTGTTGCCATAAGTTAGTCTCTCTGCGTTTCTGCGCTGGGCTAATGCTAATGCTAATAATGCTAATGCGAGGATAATAAAATGGCGGCTTCACAAAACTTTTTGGGAGTTTTACGGGGCGAGGTTTGCAATCCGCCCAGCCAATCAGAAATATAGCTCTTTTCTCACAAGAGAGCCGCACGAAAGTCCCTCTCTAGCAGGGACTTTCGTGGGGGTAAAAAGGTTCACATGAACTAATTTTAGTACCGGCTCTTTTTGGTGTGAACGCAATAAAAGAGTTCACATGAACTAAGTTCACATGAACCTTTGTGGGAAAAGTACCGCAGTGTGAATGCGCCTTAAGAGAGCAGGGACTTCCGTGGGGGTAAAAAGGTTCCTATTTCTGATTGGCTGGGCGGAATGCAAACCACGCCCCGTAAAACTCCCAAAAAGTTTTGTGAAGCCGCCATTTTATTATCCTCGCATTAGCATTATTAGCATTAGCATTAGCCCAGCGCAGAAACGCAGAGAGACTAATTTATGGCAACACAAAATAAAACATGGGAGGAGCGGTGGAGATGAGGAGGTGTCGGCGTTCTGGCGATTTACTCGGAAGGCTTCAGTAGAAGCTGCTGGGAGTCCCAGCAGCTTCTACTGAAGCCAGTCCCCAACTCCAGGGACTTTGGGCGGCAGTATACGCCGTGAAGTGGTTTGCGGCCTGCCAGTAAACCCAAAGCAGAAGAAGAAGAAGTGACGTCAGCGGCTTAATTTGCCTAATCCACCCCCAGGGACTTATTCCGGTGTGAACGCGATCTCAACTAAGTTCTCATGAACCTTTGTGGGAAAAGTACTGCGGTGAATAATGCGCCTATTCAGTATAATGCAGACAGCATTAATAGTGGATTGGGTGTACCAGGCCGTAGCAGTTGTGTGAGGACAGCCTATAGATCTGCATAGCATAGCAAACAGTACCAGATGGTGATGGTGTGACGGGCTATCGAGTCACAGACAGCCCTTCTTTATGCCCTCTTTATCACCTTGCTATCATGCAGCTTTTCCATAGAAGGAAGTTGACAAGAACACGCATTCACCCACCCAGCAGTGCAGAGCCATATTAGTGAAAGGGAAATGAGACTGTGATGTAACGTGTAAGGGCCTGATCACAACAGCTCAAATACGAAGCATGGGACAACGTTATCTTGTACAGTCAGACACGATTATGTCAAGGATTTTACCTTTTTTTATAGAAAATGGGGATACAGTTAGATTTTCTGGAAAAGGATCTGCTTTTTAAGGAGCTTTTAAAAAAATAATGTGAGCAGCAAAGATGATACCTAAACTTAAGCACATACAGTAGGCTATATCCAAGGTCTGCACTGTACCATGAGTATGAGTGGACATATCTATTTAAATGGTTGTCAAGCAGCTGAAAAATGAGCCAATGATTGTGAAGCATGAATGAAACAGCTGATGCCAATCAGCTAATGCACGGTGCGCTGCAACTTCAGTGCTATGCTCCATTTATTTTCAAAAGAATTGCCTTGCATGCTGCTTTAATATATAAATGCTACACTAATGTCTCATTCAGGCAAGTGGTTGTTAGGTCACTGTAAATTTGATTATGGTGATTAATGGCAACATTTTCAGAAAATTGTGCTCAGGAAATAGCAACATAACTTCACTGAAAAAAGAGGGATATTTACTTTTAGTGGAATTTTCCACTTTTGGAGATCTATGTCTACCATAATCCAGCACCAATGTCTATTTGATGGTGAGAGTGATTGCGGGTTGTCTGGTTCTAAATGCATGAATGCTTTCTTGAGTCTGCCTATAGCTGTCTCTTCCTTTCGCCCAATTTGTCTCAGAGCTATGCTAATTCTAAACCACAGAACACAAAGACGTTTTTCTAGAGAAATATATGTTGTCCGCATGCATCTGCACTTTATTGTGTTTTCTACTACAAGGAGATACATTTTGTTCTTAGACAATATGGCCCTCCTACAGAGACAATAGCCCAGAATAGATCAGAGGCCTGTACTACGAAGCTAGTTCAACATAACCTGGATATGTTTGAGTTAGCCGGTTGGCCTAATCCAAAACATACGCGCTCTCGCTAAGCGGTCCTACGACGCTGGTTATCAAGTGGATCGCTCAAGCCAGCCGTGTCCTATCTAGTTAGGTGCGCGTTCACATGAAAGGGGTGGTATTTGGAGCATTCGACCAATCACAAACATGGAGAAGCGTATACTGACAGCGCAGCGTCATACTTCCTGAATGAAAAGTCAACTATAATATTAGAGATATGAAGAAATTAAACTTTAAACATCCATGACTTAAACACTTTATCCAGGATAAAAGCCACATAGCTGCACCTGCAAGGTGAATACTCTGGTAAAAGAAAAAGTGTTTGAATGCGTACATTAACAGGTTTATGATATCACTGCCCCGTCTAAGAAACGATCTGACTTTAATTACATTTGACTCGAGTGTTTCGTCAACTTAATGTGTTGCTTAAAATAATACTTCTGCATAGTATGTGACACTGTGAGTGTTGCACGGCCAGATACGGCTCAAGAAGCTGACTCAGATAAGGAGATATAATATGATACATTATGATGTGATGTGATATGAATGATAATGGGACACATCGACGTCTGCACTCACAGTGCCGTGGACTGTACGTAATGTTACTTTGATCCGGTTATGTTGTGGCAGATATTTAATTAAGCTTTCTTAATGCTAATGTTATAATAGTCAGATTGCTCTGAAGATGGGAGGTGATATTCTATTAATGTTCACGTTCACACAGTCGGTGATTTTTGACGGAGGTTTAAACTGTATTTCCTTTCTCCTGTAATATGACTTCATCGCTTTAAACTCCGCACACTGAGCTCTGATTGGTCAGCAGGCAGTGCTTTCACTGAGTTGATCTCTTAGCCTAACCTAACCTGCTACGGAGCAGGGGGGTATACTACGAATCTAGTTCAACCTATCCTGGATATGTTTTGAGTTAGCCGGTTGACTTAATCCAAAACGAAGCATTCATATGAAACAGAACTGTACACAGATTTACTTTTTCTTTATGGATATTTTACTAATCACTCCCCTTTTAAACTGTATTCTTGTGTTACTGTCATATAGTATTTCATACCCGTTTTTCATTTATTCTCTTATTTTTTAAATAACTAGGCTATAGGCTAATGATCATATACATGTGTTCCTCGCAAATACTTGTTTACATAAATGGTGACCAAACCGTTTGAGACCCACTGAGATAACTTACACTAAAGTGAACTATCTAAACACTGAGAGAGTCCTTACCTCACTGAGCTGAGGTTATACGATCCTCTCAGTCTGACAGGAGAGGACTCTCCTCCACCTTGGTGTAGAAACAGCTCTTTATATCTGTTAGCTAACAACAACATTCCACGTTACCGCTCGCGCACTCACAAAATGCGATCGTGCCACACACACAGAGAGCCGAGCTTGAATGAAACACAGAGACCCAGAAGTAGGCTACTTGTACTGTACTGTATATCATATTATTTTCGATGGCTTTACTGTATAATCAGTGTAACAGATGAACAGATTGCCAACGGCTTTCATCTAAAACACACAGCCACGTAATGATAACAAAACAAAAGTCGGGGGTCATTGGTCAAGCAACAAACCAATCAGAGAGCAGCAGTGAGCACACCTCAGGCTGTGTTTTATATTTGTATTCTTTATTTCTGATGTATTTCACACAAAAAACCTTTAGTGGAAACGTTTTCACTTCTATGATTACAACAACAAAAAAACGGCAAAGTGGAAAGGCTTGCCCACCCTGCGTTGGGGGGGTACAGTGACTCATTTGGGGGGGCATGGCCCTCGAATGACCTGACGATGACGCCGACCCTGATTCGACCAATCACAAACATGGAGAATCGTACTGACAGTGCAGCGTCATACTTCCTGAATGAAAAGTCAACTATAATATTAGTCAAATATGAAGAAATTAAACTTTAAACATCCATGACTTAAACACTTTATCCAGGATAAGCCACATAGTCTGCACCTGCAAGGTGAATACAGCTGGTAAAAGAAAAAGCGTTTGAATGCATACATTAACAGGTTTATGATATCACTGCCCCGTCCAAGACACGAGTGGATATGACCTTAATTAGGCCACATTTGACTCGAGTGTTTCGTCAACTTAATGTGTTGATTAAATTAATAGGCTACTTACAGTATTACAGTAGGCTATGTGACACTGTGAGTGTTGCACAGCCAGATACGGCTCAGCTGACTCAGATAAGGAAATATATGATACATTATGATGTGATATGATGTGATATGAATGATAATGAGACACATCGACATCTGCACTCACAGTGCAGCAGACTGTAGCCTACTTAATGTTACTTTGATCCGGTTACTTATGTTGTGGCAGATATTTCAGTAAGCTTTCTTAACATAATAGTATAGTTATAATAGTCAGATTGCTCTGAAGATGGGAGGTGATGTTCATTTTCACGTTCACAGTTCACACAGTCAGTGATTTTGGCCGGCCGTCTTTCCTGCAACGGCAGTTTAAACTGTATTTCCTCCGCACACTGAGCTCTGATTGGTCAGCAGGCGTGGTGCTTTCGCTGAGTTGATCTCTTATCCTGGAACTATCCTGCTTCGGAGCACAGACTAGCTTCCAGGATAAGTCACTATGGAGATCTAGCCCGCTAAAAAGTGAACCAGCTTCGTAGTACCGGAAATCCCAGAAGTTATCTTGCTAAACGAAAATCCTGCTTCGTAGTATACCCCCCTTAGCCGCACAGCATAAGTTACCATGGAGATCTAGCCCGCTAAAAAGAGAACCAGCGTCGTAGGACCGGAAAGCCCGAGTTTTCCCTGAAGTTAGCCCGCTAAGCAAAAATCCTGCTTCGTAGTGCAAGCCTCTGGTGTTATGCAAGACACAATAGTGGAAGGACCAGAGTCACACATATTATATTATATAAATATAGATACATCATTTTGTATTATTGACTTTTATATTTAATATAAACAAAAAATAATTACACCTACTCTCTGGATAGCATCTGGCCTGGTAAAGACCAATAAAATAAGTAATCCATAAAAGTCATTTTCGGCCTGATTTAATGGTGTTTTGCATAGTTGCTTTGGCAATAGATAGTGACATGGTCTATGCTAAAAGTCCCCATTGGGGCATTATGAAGGGTGTATATAAAGTGTGCACACAAGACTATCACCACGCCATCTGTAGTCACTCCACAGGAACATAACTAGCACCATTTATTGCACACATGATTACTTGTTGGCTTACTTTTTTTTCTTTTAAAAGCCATCTGCTCACAAGAGGTGATAAGGGATTTGTGAAAATAAATACTGTAGCATATTGATTCCCTGCTTTAACACATAAATGTCCATTCTTAACACCTTTTAATTGTGTTAGGTAAATCTGTTACAACAGAATGGCGTATTCTGTTGTTTTGCATGAAATCTTTTTTAAGGATGAATTGTTTATTTTTATACTTTTTCTTCTGACAATATAATAGTACATTTGACTGCTTTCCTGCCTGTATACACAAGCATGTCTACTAGTTGATGTAGGCCTGAGGCTCATTGTTTGTACCCAAGTTAATACAAAAAAAATAATTAAAAGACTAGTTTTGAACTAAAAATGCAAAAATCTTGAAAGACTAAACATTATAGGGTTATATGTCATTCATGGCTTTTAACATCTTTGTCAACATACCTTAAAACATACCTTTTTTATTGTCCTATAAGTTGTCTGTTAGAAAAAAAATGGCAGAATCAAACCGGTGTCCTTTTTTTTTAACCCATACATCCATAACGTCTGACTCTTTTGCCAACACACAGTTGCACCTAATTATAACAAGACTGTAACAGTGGCTGTCTCCCTCTGGTGTGTGTGTGTGTGTGTGTGTGTGTGTGTGTGTGTGTGTGTGTGTGTGTGGTGTGTGTGTGTGTGTGTGTGTGTGTGTGTGTGTGTGTGTGTGTGTGTGTGTGTGTGTGTGTGTGTGTGTGTGTGTGTGTGTGTGTGTGTGTGTGTGTGTGTGTGTGTGTGTGTGGCCTAGCATTACTATACTTGTGGGGACCTAAATATGTTTACACAGTCACGTGTGGGGACTCGCCTCCCTTATGGGGACAAATTGGATGATCCCCATGAGGGGAATCATTAATTTTAGGGTGAAGACTTGGTTAGGGTTAGGATTAGGGTAAGGGTAAGGTTAAGGGAAAGGGTTAGGGTTAGGCATGTGTTGGTTATGGTTAAGGTTAGGATAAGTCTCCAGGAAATGCATGTAAGTCAATGTAATGTCCCCTGAAGTGATGTATACATGCCATGGTATCAAATCAAATCAAATCAAGTTTTATTTATACTGTATAGCACATTTATAAACGATTTTTGGTCGAGCCAAAGTGCTGTACATATAATAAAAGTAGCCTACACTAGAGACACTTTACAGCAAATACAACAGCACAGATTGTTCAGAATATCAGTATGAGAAAAACAACATCCTCTATCCTGAGACCCTCACTAATGAGGTATGTGTGTGTGTGTGTGTGGGTGTGGGTGTGTGTGTGTGTGTGTGTGTGTGTGTGTGTGTGTGTGTGTGTGTGTGTGTGTGTGTGTGTGTGTGTGTGTGTGTGTGTGTGTGTGTGTGTGTGTGTGTGTGTGTGTGTGTGTGTGTGTGTGTGTGTGTGTGTGTGTGTGTGTGTGTGTGTGAAGCTGGGGATGTGTCATAATAACTGCTACTGTAGCCTTTAGATTTGAACTCCATGTGGCCATAAAGTGTTGTTTAACTTGTGTGTAATTTTTTTATATTGACATTTTCCTAATCCTATAAAGGTCACACATTTTTATCAAAAGAGATTTTGGGGATTTTCATTCTGCAATATATTCATGTTAAACTGACTTTAGTTTTATGACATTATGAAACACCAATTTTATTTTAAATATATATAACATATATAATGTTTATTGTGTGCTGCAATATTATGATCATAATAATGTTGTTCCATGTGTTATAGAGTCGAAAACAATTATGTTTAATACAACAGAATAATATAATAGTAACACTGTATCAAATAAAATCACTGGACGATTCTGTAATACACAATCTAAGTCGTATTTGTATGTTTAAACATTCATCCCAAAATTATATTATATTATTTTATGATTATAATGAACACTTCAGGTTGTTCCCAGTCACAGACATTGCCTTTGACTTTGTAATAGCTTTACTAATAAGAATGTAATGATCAATTGTTTGTCTTTTGAAGTGTCTCTTAGTGTGACACATATTTTAACCTAGTATGAAATGAGCCTGAAGAATTGTCTTACTCCAATCAGGTTGTATCATAATGGAATTGTAGTTCCTCAGCATCTCAACATCTCAGGAGCTCAGGCCTGTGAGAGTTACAGTAATCCTAACACAAGATGACTTGAAGTTGGAGTACAAAAAGCAGGATTATGTTGCAGCTGCAATATGAGCCCGGCTGCACCACTGTTACTTCTCACTTCTACTGCTGCCAATAAGCTGTTCTTTGCTCTTGTGATTAAAAATTGTCTCAGAAGGCAGACATTCAGACAACATGCTTTGCCAAAATATCCACCAATAATCACACTGTGCTACTGATCTGCATACACACATAATTAGTTGTGCCACTCAGACCCAACTCTCGGGTTAATTTGGCAGGAGCAGAGCACTTTGAGCCAAAGATCAATGTCTGACTTTATAGCTGTCTCATTAGGCTTGAGGTGTTATATCCAGGGTGAAGAGGGGGGGCTGAGCTGTTAACTGATCACCACCTGCTAGTGATTTGGATCAGGTGGTGAAGAACGTACGCTTTAATTAAATGTGCTACTATATGTGCAGAGTGGTTGTGCTTAGAACATGTTGGTCCAAATTATTTCAACCTCCAGCTTTCCCCATTTGTAGGCAGAGGTTGGGGATATTTGAAAGTATGTCTTACCCTGCAGCATGGACACCAGCAGTGATGGAGGCTGTGAAGCTGAAGGAGGATATTCAAGCCTGTTTGGCACAGTTTACCTTCAGACACGGACAGTATGGCTTCCAAACATCAATACATATCTGTAGGCCATACTACTACTGTAGTTGCAAAAGTAAATGGTGGTGTTTGGATAGACTATGGAGGATGACTTTAGAATGCTTTTGGTGAACAGAAGAAGCATTTCATGATTTCAGAGGGAGGGTTTCACCTCTTTAGCCGGGCCGAATGTTGCTGATTCCTCTCTAAGTTATAAATCAGCTTTCAACATTAATTCTTATTTTGTTCATCTTGTTGGTCAAGTAAACGGTCTTGTTAATGATTGCTTTAATGTTGACTTACCCGTCAACACATTTTTGATATTAGTAATTACCAGAGTACAACAACAAAGGAAATCATGTTTAATCTTTATATAAGTACATGTTTCTGGAGTTTCAGCCACATCCTCTAAAGCCACCTGACTGCTGTTACCAGTATAGTTGAAACATGTGCTTGCACTTAAATCTTAAACTTTGTTTTAACCATTTGGTACTGCAATAATGCAGTCATTATTGTAGAGCCCTGTTGATTTTATATTTTATATACTGTACATCTCATCTAATATTTTGATCAATATAACTAATTTATTTGATTCATTCGTTTTTTGTAGTAATGGACTGTCCCTTGTATTGATTGTCATTATTTAGTAATTGCACAATTTGTCCTGTTGTTAAAAGTAAAAACACTGCATAGCGTTGCAGACAGGCAACATGCATGTTTCATTATATCTTCTATCCTTGTATGAAAAGCACACTGTCATGCCACTCAAATGCGACATGAATAATCACTGTACTAATAGGATAATAGTTGGATCAGTGGTTCTGGGGTGTTTCATCTGCTAACGCATGGATTAAAAAGGGGATCAATATTATGATTTGGGGGTTTATTTCAACCCCTTATACAGTAATCATCACATGCTGCTTTGTTTCATTCCGGAAGTACAGAAGCGTGAAGCCCCTAATGCCAATTGCAATTGCGTGTGGTTTGGTGCACTTACTGCTTCTAAATCCTTTGACGTGTCTGTCTGAAATTGTGTGAGTTCAGGCGGTGCACTGAAGTCATGCACACCATTAGCCGATAAGTGCTAGCTGACTCTTACGATCACCAGTCACATTCAAACAAGTCAGTAAGACAGCCTTAATAATCTAACAAGCTTAGACTCACACTCACTCTTCTGATCATTCATGCTGCCTCCTCGTCTACACATCTGCTTACTCCTGCTGTAGTGTATGCGCAGATTTCACCCTCCTCCAGCTCCTGTTCCACTGACTTATTACCATACTTGAGATGGCATCTCCTGCCTTGTGCATTATGTATATCCCCCATCTCAGTGATATGTACCCTCTGGGGTTTCTTGTGTATACTCCTTGTAGTTCTAATGTGCTCCCTCAGAATCCCATATGCTGCTTGGATTCATTTAGGGGGCACCGTCATGCACAGATCGTTTTAAGTTTAAATATGGCTTTGGTATTCAACTCAAGATGGTCCTGAGGTCTTATCTGACAGCTGGCTCAGACCTGTCTTTGTGAAGTTGCTGTTTTCTCCCTGTGTCTGTGGGGTTCCTCTACATATCTGGCTTTCCACGGACTAATCGAAAACATGCAGTTGAAGCTGAATTTGAAACAAATAACTTTGGATGTGAATATATATTTGATGGTTTTAGCCAGGGGTAAAAAAGAAAACTGATGGATGCACCCTGTTCCTCATGCAAAGTGTGCTTGGACACGTTCCAGCACATTTTCACATCATCATATAATTATGTACCTTGTAGGGTCAAGAAGACCTGCCCATAGCTACCTCAACACACTTTCAATGACAGCAAGCATATTTTTGTCTCGATTGATTCCAAGGTAATGACAGACTGTAAGAGAAAGATAGAAGGAGCTACAGATGTGATATCTGCCTGTTACCCTATCTTTCAATCTGCCACATCTGCTACACCAACTGATGGGTTAATGAAGGGCACACATGTCCTGTCCTATTTCCTGCAATCAACTCACTCAGACATTTTGACAGGAGGCAATTATGGGCGAAAAATACTGAGGAGGCTGCAACATTCCTTAGAAACACACACACACACACACATACACACACACACACACACACACACACACACACACACACACACACACACACACACACACACACACACACACACACACACACACACACTCTAGTCTAAGGGTCAATTATGTGTTGGGGATAACTGCTCGGTGTACCCACTTGGCCTAATACAATTAGGCTTGACATGTGTTGAAGCAGTTTAAGCTTCACTCCTTTGCAGACGAGTTGGGGTCATGAACCGATCAGCATCCACGTCTTTCTTTAATAACATTTAGTGGTTGGCATTGAGAATAGTACAAACAGATTAATAGCAACTAGGGTGATTTGGGATAGTATGATATTATATTTAAAGTATCTATAGGATGTTTCAAACGAATTATTTTTATTATTATGCAAATCAGTTAAATGTATATTTTACCTTGTTAACTGTGTGTTTTTATTTCTTTTTTGGTACACACATCTTTTTCAAGATGTGCTGAATTATATACACAATATGTTCACGTGTCACTATTCACATGAGCTATTAACATGACATTAATATATATATTTTTTAATATCACAGTTATTGTGAAGCTTATTTTGACCGCAGGCCTGGAGGATATCAATGATTGTTGTGTTTTGTCGAACGTAGTCAAAGTTGAAGGAACATGTTTCCCTCATGTCACATTTATTTATGTTAAAGGACCCATGTCATGCTTTTCCAGTTATTACCCGTCCCCTTGTGTGTTATGACGGTCTGCAAAGTCACAAACCCTCAAAGTACACCCTGTAGCAAGTAAAACCCTAACACAGAAAATACCTGTCTATGCTGCCCCAGAACGCCTCGTTGGAGATTTTTGTTTTTCTTGCTGGGTACAGTGACCATACCCAAATGGACTCATTGGTCCAAATGGACCAATCCGTGGAGCTCCTCACACACACACACACACTCTCTCAGCGGCGAAACTGTGGCGCGTTTACACTGTAGGCTACTGTAGGTGCGCAGCGTTTGGGGGTGCGGGTGCTAGTGGAGCCTCGCAGATGGGGGTGCTGCAGCCCCCTCAGCACCCCCCCTTCCCGCGTCCATGGTGCTCAGGCTGAGTTCAGGCTGAGTTTCACGATGTCTCGCTGTCTCGCAGACCCCACGCCGCAACCAGGAAACAACACCAGTAATAGAGCTCACACTGTTTCCCCGCCAACACGGCACCCAGACCCCACGTAGCATTATCATCTGTTTGTCATTACTGGTGTCATTTTCTGGTTGCTAACTAATGCTATTGTAACACATAATCCCTGATGTTCCGCTGTAACGGTGGTGGACTCATCAGAACAGAGTGGGCGATCTGACCAATCAGAGCACACTGGGCTCACAGGGAGGGGGGGGCAGGAGCTCCAACAAGCCGTTTAGGACAGAGAGTGAATACACATACTATACCGAGATGCTGTACGAGAAACCAATGTGAGTTTGGAAAATTGCACAATGTAAATATATTCTAGTATACCTCAAAAATGGAATTATGATCAGTAAAAATTGCCATGACATGGGACCTTTAAAAGGGTTGCTATATTGTTTGCCCAGACAATTCACCAAGTATTGACAATGAATGTCTTAACACACCTTGAAGCAACTCATGAATTAAAAAACCTCTTTAGATACAGAGATCTTGCAAATGCTTAGAATGCTCTTGTAAGTCGAACTGTGTGTGTCATTACCTAGGTTATTAATTTAAAATGACATCACCAAACACATTTAAACAGGACCAGGCTTACACAGCTGTGATGTTGTGTTGACTATAGAAGAGAGCAAACTAAAGTGGCTGACATTACCTGCCTGTGACTTGGGTGGAGGTTAGGGTCATTAAAACAGTCTGCCTGTGCATCTCCATCTTGCTGAGTGATTGAGCGATAAGGCAGTCACAAATGATGCAGACCAGTCATATATCAACCAAATACTTCATATTACCCACCTCCACACCACAGCCTCCCCAAGGTGATATTGAATAGAGCTTGATATAGAAAGCCAAGAGAAAAATGTCCACACCCAGCATGCTAACCTCATACTTTAATCAATATAGTATGTCAGAAGTGATAACTCAATATTCTCTGCCTTGGTTTGAGGGTTAGAAGAAGACCAGGATTGTATTGATAGTTTCCATAAATGACTACAACTATGCTATTTTCCTAGCTTCAGCATGTTTCCCTGTCAAAGGTGCCCAGTCAAATAGTTTTGGTATTTGTAGTAACAATCAGATAGTGTTTATAATTACAACATGCTCCCTCTGGAAAGTTTGCTAATCAAGGCATAAGACACTTTTAAATAAAGGGCTTAAGAAACACATTAAAAAAGCCCCAGACTAATTCACAGATGCCTGAGTACTGACAAGGAGCTGATTTAAACCCGTAAAGTGTCTCCTAATCTGCCCTTCCACCTTGGGCAATCCGTCTTGATTGACAGTGTGTGTTCATTGGTAGCAACACAAACATTCAATCTGACTGTTGAGGCCCCACAAGACATTTGATTTCCCTCCAATGAGACAGCTAGGGAGTAAAGCCTGTGATTACAGGTATAGCACTGGTTAAAGTTCAGCTTGGCAGGATATGGCTCTCTGGTGATTCAGGCGCATTAACATCCCGGACACTCAGGATGATTTGCATGCATTGTCAGCCCTTTTAAAACATCACACGGAGCACTTGAACAGCTTGCTGCTGCTGGGGCCAAGAGGCCTCACACCTCCCTGCTGTCAATATTTGTACACTCACAACCCTAACCAGGGTGTTGGTGGTGAGGAGGTTGCATCTTATCTGATGAGAATGACCATAGGGATCATTTGTTTTGTTTAATCTCATTAAATAGCTTTAGTGTACATTAGTTAAGAGCCAGGGAAGTAAGGAGCAGCACATGTATCCCTTGCCTGGTTGAGTCACTGTTGGGGATAACATTTATATGGTGTTTTAAAAGATAAGCATTCAACTGCAATTTTCTACAAACAAGTAAAACCACAACAAACCCAAAACAACTAACACTTTAATCAAATGTAGATAGCAGAGAGAGACCTAACAGATGTGAAAATAATATGCCTGCATTCACTGGACAAGATTAAATAGTGTTTGTCTATATAATTTAAAATGAATAATTCAAAACCTTCTATTTGGTCTGACTAACATGCATGATTTATTCAATTGGTAGTTTACTGCATTTGAGACTGAATAATTTCTTTCCTTGTATAGAAAAAAAAGTTTCCGGCACACATCACCTTCAGTAAAAGCAAATCAAAACACAATTAGAGCCTCTGTTACGTTTCTGACAAAATTATGCATACATAGAGATACATAAATAATAAGGTCTTATTAGTATTTGAAGTCAGAGCATTATTACTGTTGCAGCACTTTCAAGATCTCAACTGGGTTTAACAGTTGGGCATGCATAATTTTTTACTTAAAACGTTAACTATAAAACAAATCAAGTTTTGTTTATAGAGCACATTTATAAACGATTTTTGGTCGATCCAAAGTGCTGTACATATAATAAAATTAGCCTACAGTAGAGACACTTTACAGCAAATACAACAACACAGATTGTTCAGAATATCAGTATGAGAAAAACGACACCCTCTGTCCTTAGACCCTCACATCGTACAAGGAAAAACTTCCAGAGAAAATCCACAGTTTAAAGGGAAAAAATGGGAGAAACCTCAGGGAGAGCAACAGAGGAGGGATCCCTCTCCCAGGACGGACAGACGTGCAATAGATGCTGTGTGTAAATCGAATTGATAATACATTTTACAACATATAGACCGAATGTTAGGAAATGCATGTGTCTGTAATAACATTCAGCAAACAATTATTAGGTGCCCAGGCTTTTACACATTTTTGCAAAAAAGGTCAAAATGGTTGTAATCAGCGAGGCATTTAATCAGCACGTTTTCTGTTATACTGTTGACTCTGAGCTGCCCTCTTGTGCCTGATGGCATTGGTTGTTGTGTTTTGTTAGGCTTTGAGGAGAGTTTCAAGTCCTTTATTTGTCACACATAAGAGCACTCTGATGCGCTGCCATACAGAAAAGAGTCCAATAAAAATAAACAGTCCAGGGAAACTCACTGCAGCAAAGTGTCTGTCTTCGATTGGCAACAATGTCTGCCTCCGATCAGTAGAGTCCTTCTCACCCCTACTAGCGTACTGCTGGTATATAAGGTCTGCCAAAGAGGATGTGTTTGAGCCCAATGGTTTGTCTTTAATTATCTAAAAAAAACTGTTAACAGATTTTATTTGGTGGGAAGTTAAGTAATGTGCCAATGAACCAGTGTTGTGTTTTAATAACACAATATGTGAAATTGTAATCATGATATGAATCTTTATTAAAATGCACACACTGTTGGAAATAATTGGGGTTGTACAAGGATGATTGAACCATTTGCATTAATCGAGTTGTTGAAGTGCCAGCTTGAATGCCAATGCTTAGAGGGCCTTTTTGCACATGTTACCCATAGACTGTATAGGTTTTACCTCAATTTGGTTGTAGTCACACTCTGTTCAAATAGACCATGCCTACAATTGAGCAATAATTAAGAGCAATTAATCATCAAATATTGTTTACAATCTGGAGATAAGAACTCTAACTTGCTCTTTTGGGCTCATCCCAATTGCATTTTTGGTGATAATAAAGTATGATTTGTTGGTAGAAGTTGTTTAGCAATGTACACACATAAAATAAATGTGGTTTTGGAATTATAAATGGGTGTGAGAACCAAATAATTTAGAAAAATAAACATTGTTTCCAAGGTTCAGGGTTCTTTAGAAATGAATATAAACATAGTCATTGTATCATGGAATCCAAATCCCATCAAAATTGAATAATTTGTTTCCTTCCACTAGAACCTGCTGACAAAGGTTGGAGATATCCTTCTAACAGACAAAAAGGACTCACAACAAAACCTTTTGACTTTGTGGAGGTTATTCCCATCTGTTGTTCAATGCCATTGTCTGTTACATCTGAATGGACAAGTCTGGGCTCCTGTTGTCAAGATACTTTTTTTTACAATTGTTTTTCTGTATTTCTTTGCATCCTTCAGGATCCCTACTCCCCAACAGAGTGGCCTAACCACTGGGTTTTACCACTGCTCAGAGCACACACCCAGCATGGTTGTTGGGGGGGGGAAACTGGATCTTGCTGTGCTTTTGAATATGTATCTGTACCTGAAATCTTGCTTTTCTCTGTGTGACTGTGTGAGTACCCTTTCCTATTGATGTAAATGATGGCAAAAAAACTAACTGAAAAGGACAGAGTGTACTCTCCAAGCAGCATGCCTGTGTAGGCTCTATTCCTCTTCTGAAGGGACATGCGTATGAGGTATTGTGATAAAATGTGTTATAAGAGACAGTGCAATTCACAACATTTGAATGAAATAACACACATTACAAAGTATGCTTGGTAATCTTGTGGGACATAGATTAAACATAAGATAGTATAATTTTTTATATAAAACCAGAGGTACATTTTTTTAAATTATTGATCACTAAAATCTGCATTTAAAAAATTATATTTTCAAATTGAATTGCTTTTATTAAAGTGATGATAAGTAGACATGACTGAGGCAAAGTATTGCAGAATGCATTATTTACTAATAGTTTGATTGTACTGGTTGACTTCGTAAATGTTGTAGAGGTAGATCAAGTAAGATTAGCCGGTGCTGTTGGGTTGTCGTGTCAGACACGCATGATTTCTCTGAAACACAAATCACGAGTCTGTCTAATATACAACAAGTTCTCCAACTCATGCGACCAAATAGGTTGATTGTTCAGAAGCTTATTACGACCTATAGTCAAGTTTTAAAGTTTAGCACCTCTAGTGGTCGTGTAAGAAACAACAATTTGCGGCAATTGCAAACGCTGCGGAGGGTCGTATATTGACAAATAACCCTATCTGGAAAATCCTAAATTGTAGAATAGTTTGGCCATTAAAATGCTTTTTGATTAGATTTCTAGTGAGAAGTGTATATTGTACTTTTAATCAATCAATGTTTATTTATATAGCCCAATATCACAAATGTTACATTTGTCTCAGTGGACTTCACAGTTTGTACAGAATATCAGTATGACAATACGACACCCTCTGTCCTTAGACCCTCACATCGTACAAGGAAAAACTTCCGGAGAAAACCCACTTTTAGAATCCACGTCCAGTGGATTTGTAGGATCTATACAGTAGTTTGATAGATATTACGAAGATTATTTGAGGTCTCGCCAGGAGAACGTGTATGTCTTTCCCCCTAAGTAAAGTTAGCATCAACCCTCACCGGGTGAAAACAGTATTTCCGTTTTTTCATAATAAAACCGTAGTCCCCTCACTGTCAAATGATTTCACAGTGATATCTGCCATACTCAAAACACATCAGTTTATCCTTGTTAATTACACGACATTAATTGATTTAAATTGTGTACACTGCTTTTGTGTTTTTCCCATAGATTTTTCCCTTTCGATCCTGAGAGACACATTTCTTTTCTCAGAGGTTTTGATGAAAACATTGAACTACCCATAATCCTCAGCTATCGTTGAAGCTCGGTGATTGGATGTTTTAGCCGCAATGCACGTTGGGATATGGTGTTTATGTGATGTGAAATCCGAAAAAAGAAAAAAAAATAATACTTTATTCCGAGTGTGCTTGCTTTTCTCTCTGAAAGTCATCACATAACGGCATTGTAATACACGGTTTGGCTGCCTTAAATATTACACATCTGCCGTAGTTCTCTATTTATAGAGCCCTGATTAGAAGACCTTTGGACAAACTGGAAGAAATGCCGCAGAAACTGAATATGGGACGTGGATCATAAATATATCAGCAATTAAACAACATCTTCAATTTGTCTTCACACAATACGTCTCCTTGCAGTATCAATAGTAATTCGGTTGACTTTTATATTTGAGCCAATTGGTACAGAAGTAGCACCTAATTTCGGACGCCCCTACCGTAGTGGGGCCGTGATCGGCACAGGGTTGGCCCTCGTTGAAAGGAAAACCCCCCGCATGACTTGATATACCCCCTTGATAAATAAATGTATCTATAATTAAACCAGCTGCAATAGATCATGGATACACCAGGGGGAGCACTGATTAAAAAGCTGCCACACTGGAGCTCATGTGAAATAAACAGCTGATAGATCTACAATACAGGTATCTGATATAGCGGATATTTGTTAAGATCCATATGTCACGGATAGGATCATATTCTGTGCTAAATAAGAGACATGTAATCAATTATCACCATGTTTTTATTTAACAAAAATAATGTTGTTTAATCCACGTTGGCGTACTACAACTACAAAAACCATCGGTTTGTTTTTTCATCAGGAAACCCAGCCCGGCTCAAACGATTTTTAATCATCATCCTCACGATCATTTAATGTATCAGATGTTCGCCGAATTGACATGAAAGCACTACCGACTCACTTGACAGCAGCTCATCTATCTGGAATATGTTGGGTTCAGTTCTGTACAGTGTGTGGAGGTGGAGACTTGTCTTTCTATATGTGGTTGTGAGGTGATCCCTCCCAATAGAGAACACAATGGAGAGCTCAGCAGTGAATAGCTTTTTCGTTCTTGGTTTGGGCAAGGAACATGCTATATTTATAAACTTGACCTGACTCGACTCAATTATTCTAAATGAGGAACTTGTTTCATTCACGTGTGGTACTGCTGTTTGATTGTCCGTCCTGCATTGTTCTGCACATCTTGTTTGCTTCACCTTTGTTTGCAAGATAGCCAAATTGAGCAAGCTAATCCATCAAGGCATCTGCTTAATCAGGCTGCTTGTCACACAGAATAAAAGCTCCGTACTGAGACAAAGTAATCATGTCAGCATTAGATGAAGGGTCAGATTCACCTTTGTGTGCAGCTTCAGTGAGCAATGGTCATTACCCAAGACAGGGGATGACAAAGAATGATACACAAAACTTAACAGTTCCTGAATTGACAGCATTATAAAAACAGCTAATCACAAGTTATGCATTTTCTATCATTTGATATCAGATTGTTTTGATGGGTTGGTTTTTTATTTGACATGCTTACCTGCCAGTTGCATGAGTTTTGGCCAGTCCGGTGCACCCTCCTTTGGGGGGGTTATCTTTCAGAGCACGAGACACTGATTTCTGGCTTGCACAGGTCAGGTTTTTTGAAGATGCGGAGATTGATTTACACAATGATTTGTACTTGTCCACCCAAGTCTCACTCATTATTTTTGGCACAGTATGTTTCTGTCAATCATTGGGGAATTGTAATAATTTCAATGTTTTGGCCACAAATCAAATCACATGTTTGATCGAAGTGAAGTGCTTGATGAGGTCTGAAGCAGTTATGAAGTAATCCTGCAGATGCATAGAAGTGCAATGTATAATTGTTCTATATTTGACCCATTATACTTCATTAATAAAGGATTATTCTGTTGTTTAACGATTTTTGATTTCAAGTTGATACCATTTTACTGCATTTCTAATTAGATTACATTTCATTTAAATGTTTTCTGTCAATATCACTTAAATTCAGGCTGTAGTAACAAACCAAGTTCATTTCAAGTCTCCCATGATAATAAGCGTAGATTGCACCTAGCTTATTTTTTAACATAAAATTAGTATCATAGTCAGTGTTCTTATCTTAAGCTCATACTCAATTGTTCTTTACAATAATTGAAAATCCAGAGAGCCTAGCTTAGCTGTTCAAGGACTACTTTACATTCAGTTGAGTTTCTGGAAATGTTACTCGGTATGATTAAGGTGGCAACGGTATTGGACCTCGTACAGCATGTTAAAGAATAGATAGAAGCCACATACATCAGAATATTTTTTATTACCATCAACATTTCTGTTGTGCATTGCTTTAAAGACCAACCGTTCTTATTCACACGCACCTTTATGATATTGGTTTTATAACATTTATTATTAACTGAACATTGCAATGGAAAGCATTTGTGCAGGGTAGGCTGCAACCAAACTTGGACTGGTCACAGATAAAATGTGGTGTAAATTGACCTTTGCGTCGGGTAGTCTGGACGAGTTTAAAGTGCTTTGTTGATAGCTGTTTTCAGGGTTTGATGGCTCCCAGAGCAAGGAGCTTGGGTCAGTCTGCCTTTCATACCAGGATCCTCTCATCCTCTCTAAAAGCAGCGCTCCACCGGGACGTACTGACAGTTTGGTAATGGAACGGAGAGTTCAGAGCAGCTTCTCTTGAGAGGAATCTAATATTCTCGTGTTGGACGTGCAGGGTTGCGAGTTTTCAAATCCAGCAGTTCAAATATGATACCAACAGCAGATGAGATCTCCTTTTTAATTCACAACATATTGGTTTAGAGATCAACTTTTTTCACACCGTGAATAAAACCTGGGTTGTGTTAAAATGACTATTTTGCTTAGCAGAGCTTTGCCGTCATAGTTACAATATATAAACACTACAAGGTTATAAAACAGTCATGGTCAAACAAAAAATAAATGTTGTATACAGAAGGTAAACCATAATTGTCTCCAGTAGCAGTCTTCCATCAGTGTATAAACTGGATGTGTTTAGCCACAATACGGCTAGAAGCGGTTTGGCAGCTCTCACAGCTGTGCTAAACAGAAATTATGCTTCAGGTTGCAGCTTCATGCCCAAAACACAATCCATTCATTGAGGTTTAGACTGTGTCGTCTATTTATAAAAATAAAGTAGTTAATTATTTAACAGGATATGTAAACATAGCTTGTTTTACGCATTTGAACGCTTCCTTTTTACGGTCACAAAGGTTGATTTAAGTGCAGGATGTCACCTAGGCTGCTTAGCACAAGGCACTGAATGACATAGTCTTATAAATGTGGGGCTTACTATTGTGTGCTTCCGTGGAAAAATGCATCATTAGTAAATCAGCTCTTTAGAGAGAACACTGTGAACTGTTTGAATTTGTTAATAAGGTGTAATTTGATGATTATATTCCTCTACTACAAAGGGGTAATGTAACAATACCCCTGATTGCCATTCAGTGTATCACAAAAGCCCAAATCAGGCATGCTATTTCTTGGGTGTAGTATGACCTGGGGACCTCATGTGATTTAGAAATTACCGCTTCACTGTGTTTTCTGCAGCTTATTCACACAAGATAAGTCTATTTTTAAATGCAGTGTTATGACATTCTGCACAGATATGATTTCAAGACGTTTAACATATGTTAGTTTAAACATATAAGACTTAATTATATGTACATTTAATATTATGAATATTCTATACATATACTGTAATACAATATAATACAGTCATATTTGTATGTTCATATATGTTTATATAATACTCACCTAATCTTGATCACCTCTGGAACTGGTGTGCGTGTTCCTATGTTGTGTAGCATGATAAGTCACATATGTTTTGCCCAAAATGTTGTCAAAACACCATTTATTATTATTAAATGATATTCAATATCATACTATATATATATATCCTGGGAAAAATTTAAGAAAAGGACACTAAATAATAGAGATGCCAATTCGCACAGCACTAATACTATCGCATGACCCCTGTGTTTGGTGAAATATAATAGACATGAAATATAAGTATTTGGGAGTGCAAGCAAAAATGTGCTCTTATATACACCTTAAAACACTTTATGGATAGATGTGAGCTCAGAAAATGCCAGATCTCTTCTACTGCTGCTTAAAGGAAGATAATAATTAATTCAGTTGTGCCGGTTGCTTGGTAACTGAGGTCATGCTTGGACGTTTTCATAGGTTTTATTTGTTCACAATGATCTCCTTGAGCAGTACACTAGCTAAGCTACTTCTTCAGTTAAACCTGTCTCTCTTCTTGTGCACACATAAACAGAAAGCATTTCAGTATTACTATCTCCCTACTGAGGATCAAGAGCTGGAAGTGGAACAGCTAAATGAGCCGCATGGCAGGCCTGTATTTTACCTTCAGGCACTGGCTGTCAACATCGCGACCACAGAATTACAAATGAAGGAGCAGTTCCTCTAATCACAACCATCAGTTTCTGCACGCCAGAAAAGGGTAGCCATAGTATCTTAGTGAGTGCTGTGTTCTTGAAGTCATTAGTTGGAATACATTTAAAGGTCACCTATTATGCAAAATCATTCTGAAAGTTTCAGGAAAAAAATATTTGCTCTCTTTTTGTCTGAAAATGAGCTGATCAGATTGTGGCCACTTTATGATGTCATAACGATTATTTTGCTTGTGTAAGCATTGGCCAATAACCAACCAAGGTAAAATCCCCCACCTTATCACCTGAATCTCCTCCTAGAGCACCATTGTCTTTTTTTTAACTAAATATCTTGCAGAGGGGCGTTGGGAGTGGCTCCTTATTTTCATCTAAAGTAACAGACATAGAATCTGCACTTTTGAAAAACAGAGGGGTTTATGGGATGCTACAATCTGTTTGGTATTTCGAGCAAAACACTTCAGAGATATGTTTTGTATATATCTGAGACCTATAATATATTGATTAAAAACTGTATAATAGGGGACCTTTAATTATATAATTGTTAATATTTCTCTTTACTTTATTGTGTTTCTTTGTTTACAATAACCAATTATAAAAAAATCTACTAATAGTGAATTGTGAATTATGGAATCACAAATGTACCATTTTGTTTGGTTTATCAGTTCAAACCGATGCAGTCTATCCTGTACTGAGCCATAGGACATTGACATGCGATGACAGTACACGCCAGCATGTCTTTGGAGTGAGAAAGAACCTCAAACACTCATTTTACCCTATGCTGTTTGTGTGAACTCTTATCATGCATTATTCACCAGTTGTGTGTCTTTATATAGAGTGTTTATATTGATTTCCTTTAGTAATGGTGGTATACATTTTTCCTTGTGTCTCACATAAACAGGCTATGGCTTCTTAGTGTTTATAGCCCTGGATACAACTCCTTGTTCTCCATTTGGGAATGTAATCAGGTCTGTGAAGGACAAAATAATAAATCTAGTTAAACAATTTCAAGGGTTATCCAATGTTTTTCTTGAAGAAAAATATGTTTGTTCAACACAAAGTCCACAATTGGATGGCTTTTCTCAATAGAGCCAGGTTTGTTCAACAATGTTGTTGTTCATCTTACAAAATAGTGTATTCTCAATTTTCATTCTCTGACACAAACGTCAGAGCTAGACCAGTGGCAAATGTTGGATGTAGCTGTAAAAAAAACTTTACAAAGACAGCTGCGATAGAGGTGGAGGTGAGAAGGCCAAGCCCCCAGGAAGTGCACCGGACTCTGAGGAAAATATTCGTTGTGGCCAAACGGCAGTACTACACTTCCGTATCAGTCGCTGGGCCCGGAAATACTTTTTTCCATTGAGTAACATTGGGAAAGAGACGTCTGTAAATCGTTGGATAATTTTTTTTAAACTAAATAAACTACCCAGTATGAACACTTGTATAGCCCTTATTAAAAACATTCGGTCCTCAAGTTGTAAAATGTGCTAATAACGTTATTCTGAGAGTTATCTTCCTCTGCATTATGAACGCAGATCTAACCCACAGGACCGCGCCGCCTGGCACGTTCATGTAACGTGTTCAGTACTACAAGAGTTTTATCTTTACCCATGGATGCACAATAAGAACGGATTATATGATTATATGAATACTTTCGTGACATTTCGCTCTAAGTTGGGCCATTTTGTCTTCATGCGCCAATGAGCAACTCTCATAGGAATGAACGAGGCCCCGCCTCCCACGCTGTATCCAGTTCTTATTATACATCCATGGAGAAGGCCCGACTAGGATATCAGCATACTGAAAAAAGCACAAGATAATACATATTTATTAACACAATGTCACATAGACGTCACACAAAGGTCACGCTGAACTCTTGTAGGCAGTTAAGCTCGATTGGGAAGAGTGCAGCATTTACAGGACCTGTTAGCCAATCACCACAAGGAGATCAAGGTCATGTGGGTAAAGTCACAAACCTTTGGGACAAGCCACTATAGTAAGTAAGAAGGAAGACGTTCCTTGTCCTTCTGGGCTGTCACCACGTCTGATAAGATCCACTAATCAAATGCTCTAGATTGCAGATGATAGAGGTTTGGGTTAAGGTCATTGCTGAAGCTAAAGCCGCATACGCTTGAACCAACCCAGTACATACGGCCTGTCGTCTGACCAAGGTAAAGGTGTTTACTGCCAGACAGCGCGTCGCAGGGTAGAAAATATGCCATCATGTCTCCTTTCTCACCTCCTCACAAATAGCCAATCGCTACATGCAGTGCTTGTTGGATTTTGGTTTCTGACAGTTACACAAAATCGGAAAGGTGTGAGGAAAGTCATGATTTTAGCCACAGAAAAGAGTCTGTCTCATGCAATGCCGGGCTCATATTAATAATGTTTTTTTTTTCCATGGCAAACATATTCTTGGGTTGTAGCTTTTTGTGTTGCTCTTTTGTTCTCAATATTGTTTGCATTTAATACTGACTACTCCTACTTATACTGACACAACTTGGAATACAAAACATGGTGCACACAAGCTGTTACATGTTACAACAATCCAGCATGAGGGTACCATATGTAGTCGAAAAACTGGAAGTGGAGGGCAATAATGCACCCGTGTCATCATCTGTTCACCGTGTCACTACATTATTAAAACATGAACAGGAAAATTGCCATATGTGCATGGATACAACACACATAAACACAGTGTTTATGTTAAAATAAACAGCAGCTTTTGTGGAAGATTAAAGGAAATAGAGGTGCAAAAGGTAGACTAGTCAACTAGAGAGAATGTATTAGAGTTTTTCTAATTTGTTTTGGCTCAATTCCTAAATGAGAATTTGTTTGTAATTTTCAAAACAGTAAATTAAAATCTCTTAACAATTCATTTGTTGTTTTCAACAGATTTTATTTATTCATTCATTCAAGCAAACTGCACTTGCTTGTCACATAAAGTATAAATAATTGTCTACAATTTGCAGAATGACCACTTGGCTTGCTGAATACATTTGATGAGTTGATTCGCAGTGGAAACACATAGGATCTTCTAAACAGTCTTTTTCATCACATGCAAAAATAATTGTGTCATTATAATCTCTCAGACATACGTTTCCATATATGATATGGGAAGTTTGCTGTTGGCCTAATTTGTAAGTTACATGCTATGCTGTACTATGTTATCACATTAAGGATCATATGTACATTTTATGTTTGCTGTACATTTTACCATTTGCTACACAAATCAGTTTAAATGTACATATACATGTTCATATATTTTTTGTATGCTACAGTATTGTAAAGTTTGTCTTTTTCCAGAAAGTGTTGACCTACTCTTGAAAATGCATTCTGAATAGCTCAGTGTGATACGCAGTAACTTTCAGCTAAACAAAATTAGCAATTGTGAGAAGCTACAGGAAGCAGTTAGTGTCAACAAAAAAGTAGAACAAAACACTTCCAGGGTTAGGGAAAAACATCTAGGTTTTGAAGTATTGATAACATGACTAACTGTGATTTCCAATGAAAAAGGTTACAGTTAAATGTAACTTACAGTTTAGAGAATGTTATCATTGTTTCAGAAAATAAATAAATAACCCAAAGCAATGATGGAAAAAAAAAAGAAAAAAGAAGATAGTTCACTTGGTTGTATATTAAAAGGCTCTGCAGTTCATGTATTCAACTTGTTTAATAAGCTGTATTCATATTTTTGCAGACTACCGAATACAAACAACCAATTTTAATATTTATAAATAAGCAGCAAAGAGCATAACCAATAACACATCTCCAAGATGATTACAGTGCCTATCTAAGCATGCATTTTCCCCTACTTTCCTTATGTGATATTATAATAATTCTCAAATGGGGTAATGCTACACAGGGAAATGCCCTTGGAATACAGTACACATATTGTAATGAGCTATAATTAAAATATAGTCCCTTTTTTAAAAGCTGAATCACTTTTTTGTGCTGCTGTAATAAGGTAACACCTCTGCTGCCCATGATTTGGATACATTTCAACCACAAGATGGCATCGTGAAGACAGATGAGAGATGTCACCCTGAGCTACGTGTAAGTGTAACATAACTTTGTAATTGGGTGTTTGTCACTTTGCACTAGGTACCGTCATTCAGGGTACATTTTAGACCTGAGGAACGAAATATTTTTAGATTATTATTGTTTCGAAGCAAACGTTTACTAAAAGTTGTTCCATCTTTAAAAACTCTCTAGAATATGTTTAAAACCAAACTGCCACAATATAAATGATTACACCTTGTCAGTGTGACACCATATAAGTATAAATATCCCAGTACTATTAGCATGCATAGGAGATAGGAACCTCAAACTCAACCCACATCATTAACACACACAAATTACCACAGGCAACAGTGAGTCAGAGGATGAATCTGTTCTGAGAAATAATACACACACACATTGAATAACTGTAGCTCCACTTGGATACACTTTCAGTTTCTAGGCAGTGGATTTTTCTATAGTAAAATATGTATACGCTTTGAGGCCTGGATATGGAGTTACTTTTTGCTGTTATCTTTGTCATCTTCAGAAACTATTTGAGCATATCTAAAGAGACTTGGGTGCCGGTGAGAGCGACATGAAAAACCTAAGCTCAGAAACGGATCACAAAACATGTCCAAAAAGGTTTCCTTTTTAACTTAAAATATATTATTTTATTTGGTCCTTTTGATACCAAAAAATAGAGGGACAATACTTATCCAACTCATCCCAGGCAAGCATTAGCCTAGAAAACCCTTACTGTTGCAAAATTGTCAACTGTACCTGAAGGAGTCTTTGCGTTGACTTCATTTAGATCAGTCAGGAGCATTTTTATAATATTATATGGGGACAAACTTCAACAAATCAGTCCAAGCTTCAGCGGCAGACTGCAAAAGAAGCCATTCTCTAAGCTAAACACAAGGTACTTATTGTCCTTATTTCACCCAAGAAGCAAATCAAACCTGTGTGCAGCCAGTTCAAACCGGAGAGACGTGATGTAAGAATTACATATTTATTGTTTACACATCATATGAATGAAATGATTGCCACGATAATACAACAGGAAAATGTAATGGTGTTTGGCGATTAGGCCCCGGTTTGCAGGATAATCATTCAGGAGGGAAAGAACCGCTCCGATGAAATCCCCGGGGTCTAGACACTGGTGGTGGTGATGAGTAGGTGAGACCGGTCTGAAGGAGGAAGGTTTAGCTTTGTCCTGAAGGAGACGGGAGGCGAGAGGGGTGGAGGCGGGTTGCGTGTGATCATCTGCAATGACAACTGACAGGGAGGAAGAGCAGGCATTTAAGGAATTTAGCATGTGCAGCGATTGGCTGCTGAGGGGTGACGCCCTCGTATTTAATGAGGGGGGAAGGGAGCCATAGAGTGACGTGTAAGTGACTCGTGTTAGGTCTTCCTTATTGAACTTGCGCTAAAGCTTTCATTTCAAACCGGAGAGACGTGATGTAAGAATTACACATTTATTGTTTACACGTCATATGAATGAAATGATTGCCATGATAATACAACAGGAGAATGTAATGGTGTTTGGCGATTAGGCCCCGGTTTGCAGGATAATCATTCAGGAGGGAAAGAACCGCTCCGATGAAATCCCCAAAACCAGTGAAGTATGAAATACTGAGATGAACTGAGTTGCTTACCTTGTGGGGTGACTGGTGATCTGGGAATGAAAGATAATAGATTAACATATGTAAGCGGCATTGGGCCGGAATCACTGCCGGAGCTTACGGGTCATGCTGAGACTCTGACTGCCGAAATCAGTGCCGGTCTTATCTGAAAACGACCTGCGGGTCGCCTGCCTGGCTAGCAGGGCTTGACTACGCCGCCCGAAGGTCGAACGGTTTTGTTTTGTAACTGACACCGAAGTGTACGGTGGCCCAACGTCCACGACACCGAAGTGTACGGTGGCCCTCAGCCACGCCTGACTTCGCAGGATATATATCTTTTTTACTCTCTCTTTCTTTATTCTGTAACCGACACCGAAGTGTACGGTGGCCCGAAGCCACGACACCGAAGTGTACGGTGGCCCGAGTCCACGCAGGATACATATTTTTATTTTCCTTCTTTACTCTTTTCCTCTTTCTTTATTTCCTTTGTTTTGTAACTGACACCGAAGTGTACGGTGGCCCGAGTCCACGACTGACTTCGCAGGATATACATTTTACACTGACACATTTGAGCAAGGGCCTGGGATTTGGATACCTGCGTGCAGGAGATGAAGCCCTTTACAGGTAGGTGCAGCGTGAGACGAGACATTGTTCCCTGTGGGCGGGGGCCCACGGACTAGGACAGGAATGCAGTTTGAAATCCGATACCATGATGAGACATGTATACGTGTTATGAACCACCACCAGTTATATGCATAGATACCATAGTTAGGGTCTGAGAGATCTTTGGGAATCCCGTACGGTGCTGATGTCCGGACGAATGAAGGTTGTGAAGGCGGAGGAGGACCACCGTCCTAGTTGTTGTAGGGATGAGGTAGAGAGACCTTGATTAGCAGCATAGGTGGCTGCACCTATCCTGAAGGAATGCCCCGGGTATGATATGGGTGATAGGCCGGATTTAATGAGAACTTGCTTGAGGTAGAAATTGACGGGGCCATGACCCTGCGAACCACTCTCCCTGGAAGAAACCCCCAAAACCCATGGATGGGCGGCATCCGTGAAGAACCTCATTGAGTCAGAGGAATGCACGAGGCCATCGTAAAAGAAAGTAACTCCGTTCCAGTGGGCGAGCAGGAGGGACCAGAACCGTAGGTCTGAGTGGCAGCCTTCGTCTAAGAAAACGCAGTCATGGAGGTTGTCGACCGCTGATGCTGCGTCCAGGAGGCGGGAGATGTACGAGCGCCCCTGGGGGATGACGTGCATGGCGAAGTTGAGGTGTCCGAGAAGGGAGAGCAACTGTTGTTTTGTGATAACTTGTTGCTCGCAGTATGACTTGGTGATATCCCGGATGCACTGCAATTTGTCGGAGGGGAGAGACGCCTTCATGTCTATGGAGTCGAGGATGATGCCTAAGAACTCTAAGCGTGTGTCGGGACCTAACGTTTTCTCTTTGGAGAGAGGGACATCTCACTCCTGAAGCAGTGTTTAAGCTTGGCCAGTGAGATCCCTGAGCTGTCCTGTGGCGGGTCTATGGGGAGGAAGTCATCCGGTAGGTGAAGGACGGAGGGGATTCTGACGATGTTCAGCAGGATCCAATAGAGCGCTTCCGAGAAGGAATTGAAGATGCGGGGGCTGCTTCTGCACCCGAAGGTCAGGCGAACGGCGAAGATAGAGTTTGGACTCGCACTTAATACCGAACAGTTCCACTGAGACGGATGAATGGGGATGATTTGAAGGCATTGGTAATGTCCGCTTTGGAGAGCCGAGCTCCGTGCCCTGTGAACTTGATCATCTTTATTGCATTATCCACTGAGGCATGGTGAAGGGAGAACTGATCTGGAGGGATGATGCTATTGACGCTGCAGAATGGGCCGGAGCAGGGAGCGGACAAATTTAAAATCAGCCTTTTATTTACGTGTGGCTATTCCGATGGGAATTGAACGGAACACTGAGAAGGGGGAGGAGCTAAAAGGACCGATTATATATCCTTTGAGAAGTTCTTTGTCGATGAGCTGGGAAACTATGTTGGGTTCTTTAGCGGCTGACTGTAAGTTTCTTGCTACGAAAGTCACTGTGGGAGATGGGAGGACCCCTACCCTGAAGCCTTGGGAGAGCCCTGACAGGAGATAGTCAACAAACACGGAATCTGGGTGAGTAGATAGCGCAGCTGCTAGCTGAGGGATGTTAATGGGAGTGGAGGGGTGATATTCCAGAATGTTTTTAGTTATTTATTTATTTATTTATTTTTTGATGTTTCTGGCGCAGAGCCACTGTGACGGCCCGTCCACACGGTGGCGTGCGTTACAGCTTCCAAACGCTTCTGCCCATTAACTTTGAATGGGGTGACGTCACTTTTAGCAGAACTCTATTTTGGGAAGCGACGTGGAGCATTTGCTGGCGTTGCTCGCTTCAAAAAGTTGAGCAATGTTCAACTTTTGGCGCCTCGGCAGAAGCGTCAGCCAATGAAATCCCGTTTATGCAAATCTGCCAGTGCTAGCCAATCAGACTGCGTGTATGCTGGGAGAGACTACGCAGGTAATTCCTCATATTCCAAAAATGTGAGGGAAAATTCATTATAGCAGTAGTGAATCACCCGGTGATGTATGATCAGTCTCTGTTCATCTACTGGGATATAAACCAGAGGAGCGAGGCATGGAGGGAGGTGGCAGAGACAGTGGGTGAAACTGGTAGGTTTTCGCCTTTTGGGCATTTTTATTTTTTCCAGTTTACTTCGTTTTAACATTGCCATTGCTTTGTGTGTCGGAGGCAAGAGATTCATGTGATTGGTTGTTGCTGCTGTGCGGACCAGTAGCGTAGGCAGAAATGTACTTTAGGGTGGGCCTGTAAAAATATAGGGTGGGCCAGATTTTTCTTCTGCGCATCAGAAACTAACCACAATCCCGCCGGTACCGGTGGAAGATTACTTTTAGAATACTTCCTTTCCTCTTATTTTTTTCTTTAGAATACTTTCTTTTCCATAACAGATGGGTATGTTTTGGTGAACGGGAGACACGTATTTTACTGTTTTAATGGCTTATGAAGAGCACAAACACAACATGTTAGTGTCATTCTGGACAGCTCTCTCATCTGCACCGCACATAAAAAGAAAAACTCACCCAGACTGCATTCTTTGTACTGTCTTAAAACCTTTCCTTGGAATAGTTTATGCATTGTAAGGTGTCCTTGAGTGTTTTGAAAGGCGCCCCTAAATAGAATGCATTATCATTATTATTTATTATCTGAAACGATGTAATAACTTTTAAAACTTTTCCCATTTACTTGCCCCATGCATTCGGCAGCAGCAGGCCATTCAGTTAGATTTGATCCCGTTATAAATGTCATCATTTCGACAATAAATAAATGCTACATAAACGTTATCTTCCACGTTTTATCTAAACATCTCCGTTTCTACCTTCCAATATGTTTTGAAAGAGAACTCTCTCTCTCATCTGCGTGCGGGGCGGGGCCTCACGGACACGCTGTATATCTCGCTCACAGATACGCTGCAGCGCTGTGCACACGGTTCTGCCGGTAATGAATATTACATATTGTGAGGAAACTTTCCACCAATAATTCCAATAAGTATTCACTTCAGGTTTACGAAAGTAACTGCACTCAGATTACTCGTTTTTTCAAATGTAACACCAGCTGAATATACTGATTTTTTTTTTCTTCTGATTACGTAACACCATTACATGTATTCCGTTACAACCCAACCCTGTGTAAGGGTGAGTGCAAACATTTTCATTAAAACTAGTACCTGAGTGCAACGGAAGTTGAAGCTCCTGTGGCGGAGTCTTCCAGAGCCTGGAGGCGAGCATCGATAGCTATCATGGAGCTAGCCAGGGATTGCAGGGAGCCGGCCGCGCTACTCTCCATAAGGGGTGTGACACTCCCTGCCTGGCGAGCCTGAGAAGGGGTGGATTTTTGGAGGGGGACGGGATCCTGGAGGGCTCGACTTCCTGCCCTTTTTTACCTCCGCGGCTGCGGCCTCGTCCTCGCCCTGCTCTCTGGGGAGCTGACTGGAGCTGCTGCCCCGGACTGGGGAGCTACGCTGGAGACCTGGTCCGAGAGCTCTCGCAGCTGAGAGAGAGTGAGGCCTGGGGCTGTGGGAAAGCCCTGCTGTAGGAGCCGGGCGATGAGGAAGTCTGCCTCTGTTGATAAGCCGCTGTGGGGAGCCCTACCGGGAATTGTCCGAGTTGGACATCTTGAGCTAGTTGTTTCTTACGGTTTTTCTCACGAGAAGGAGCATTGTAGTACTACCATTGCGTGTGATCATCTGCAATGACAACTGACAGGGAGGAAGAGCAGGCATTTAAGGAATTTAGCATGTGCAGCGATTGGCTGCTGAGGGGTGACGCCCTCGTATTTAATGAGGGGGGAAGGGAGCCATAGAGTGACGTGTAAGTGACTCGAGTTAGGTCTTCCTTATTGAACTTGCGCTAAAGCTTTCATTTGTTGCAACATGAGGTTTTGCCCCCTGCTTTTGGTAATTTTCTTGCAATTGTCTCCTGTAGGGATGTCACAAAGACTAGAATAAAGACCAGGCTAACAGCATCCTGGAGACAAAAGGAATTGTGTTTGGAGAAAGCAGAGTTCTTTCCAGGGTGTCCAGGAGATTCAGTGCTGGAATTGGGCCGGTACTCACCGGTACGCAGTACCGGCACTTCTGGTTCTGACCCATGGAGTACCGGCACTTCTTGCTCAGTACCGGCATGCTGGCGGTACTCATGCACCGTGCCAGTACTCAACACTCTCCCGCCGTTCTTATTATATATCCATATATATATATACACCCGCCCGGTACTCAGTAGATGCGTCATGAGGTGCCGAACGGACATTCTCATCGCTCTAACCGCTGGAGTTTCACAGCGGCTGTCAGCTGTTTACTCCTGTCATTCAAACAGAACGTGCTGGAGAGGGGGCGGGGCTTATCTTCTCCATGTAAATACTGTGGTGGAAACGACTATGTCAAAATTAACCTATTTGACCGTGATTTAATAGTAATACACGTTTCAAAATAATAATAATAATAATGCCGAAGTAACAACATACTGAAAACTGTTAGTAAAACCATGTTTTAATGCTTTACAATTTACATACCTAGATGCACGTGTGTTGTGTTTATGCAGTGCAACTCCCACCCAGTGGGTGGCTATGTAGAGTGATAGAACAGAGCAGGCACGCCCCCGAGAGAAGGAAAGCAAGTCACGTCACAAATTAGCATTTCTAAAATGTTAGCGTGGATTAATAAAAGTGCAAAAAGACAGCGGTTGTCGCCGGAAGAAACTTCAAATACAGAGAATGCTGTGCCTGTGTTGGAAATTGTGTCTGATGGGGAGCTTTCTTTGGTTGATCCTCCTGCTCCAAGTTCTAGTGCATTAGCATTAGCACTAGCTCCGCCGCCTCCTCCAGAGCCTCTAACGTTAGCTGCTGCTGGCGCAACTGCCACCACCAACACCGGGCAAAGCGATGCACCTGACTGCTGGACAACGGACCAGGTGCAATATTTTTGCAAGACCAATGCATGGCTCCTTCTTAAAGATAAGAAGCTAGGATGTCGGATATGCAGAGATGTCAAATCTTTGGGAATACACACTGGACAAGGACTGAAACTGTCAACTGAATGGGGTGAGTGTGCAGTGTCTCATTTCGGTGTTGACAAGGGCAAACAACAAGCTAGCCTGAGAAAAAAAATCAAAGAACATAAAGAATCACAAGCCCATGTAAAAGCTGCTGACATCCTTACATCTGCTTCACGTGAAACTATTCAACATCAAGTGCAGTCTATGCATACATCTGAATTAGACACCACTATCAGAGTTTTTCGAACGGCATATAAAATTGGCAAACATAGCCGGCCATTCACAGACATGCCAATTGATTTGAATGTACAGAAACTGAATGGGCTGAACGTGGGCAGGGTTTTGCACTCCAATAAAACCTGTGGCGAAATCATCGACCACATAGCTCATGAGCTGAAGAAAAATAGCAAAAGACATTACAGAAAACCAAAGCAAACTCTGTGTTTTGGTCGATGAATCTACCACTATTAGTGGTAAAACGGTGCTTGTTGTGTGTCTACGCTCAGCATTAGCTGATGCTGAGCCCGAAACGTTTTTTTGGGAGCTGATCGAGTTGGATGGAACAACGGCTGATGACATCACAAAGGCGTTAATGGAGTGTCTTGGAAGAGATTTTAACGAGGACTTTTTAGGTCAGTGTTTCGTTTCTTTTGCATGTGATGGGGCTTCAGTCATGCTAGGGAAGAGAACAGGCGTTGCTACCCAGTTGTGTAGTAAATTCCCAAGCCTGTTTGTGTGGCACTGCTCCAATCATCGTCTAGAGCTGGCAGTTGGGGATGTGGTCAAGGAGGTCTCAGGGCTCAATCATTTCCAGATCTTTTTTGACAAACTCTATTCCTTGTTCCATGCCTCCCCCAAAAATCAGAGGCAGTTAGCGCAGTGTGCGCAAGCAGTCGGACAGCGTCTCCTGGTGATAGGGCGTGTTTTGTCCATCCGCTGGGTGGCTTCAAGTGAAAGGAGCGTCAGAGCAGTCCGGGAAAACTACCGAGTGCTTCATGATCACTTCACAAATGCTGCAAACGACACGAGCAGGGATTCCAGAGACAGAGCAAAGTACAAGGGCCTGGATGATGTGCTCACATCTGCAACGTTTGTCAGCAATCTGGGACTGATGTACGATGCGCTCACAGAGCTCAGCGACCCTCTCTCGGCAACTCCAAAAAAGAGAGATGACACTGCCTACAGCAGATAGGCTCTTAACTCGAGAAATACGAGTTTTTGAATCCATGGTCACCATGCCTGGCCCACACATGACTACAGTTCATACAGCTCTAGCTGAGAAGTCCTTCAAGGGTGTTGCCCTGCGTGAGAATGGCAGGCTTGTACAGATTCATGCAGGTCAGTTTTTCCGCAGTATGGTAGAGAATCTGAGACACAGAATGACTTCCACAACCTCCTCTCATGTCAGCACAAGAGAAATCCCATTACATGGCCGGGAGGCCCGGGACAATCAGCTAATCCAGGACATGAAAGTTATCCATCCTGGAAGTTGGCCTGAAGAGGAGTTAGACGTACAGTATGGGGACGTAGAGGTGCTACGTTTGTGCGAAGTGCTGAAAGTGGACAGAAGAGAGACTGTTCAGGGCTTTCGCGAATACAAGGAAACGAGGGCATCCCGTACACCTGCTGCCATGGAGCCTCTACTGAAAGCAGTCCGAACCATCGCTGTCTCCACTAGTGAGTGTGAGCGGGCATTCAGCTGCATGAACGATATCCTTACTGCAAAAAGGAATGCTCTCTCTGTCAGCCGACTGTCCAGCCTGGTTTTCATTAAATGTAATGGACCATCACTAGGACAGTTCAATCCGGAACAGTATGTGAGGTCCTGGCTGGCAAAGGGAAGGAGAAGTGCTGATGAAAGAGCCTGTCCAGCTCCAGCCCCTGATACTGATGTCCCCAAGGCCTTCTGGAGCCTTTTCTAACAATGTGAAGTATATTGCAAAGCAGCTCACCCAGTGAGAAGACTTTTGGCATAATGTGCCGATTTGTACAGATCCTGGAGATAGAAGGACTTCAGACCAACCAGGGAGTTATCTGATCAGCTTGGTGTTCAATGTAACTCTTTACCATGGCTCAGACTTTGTTACTTGCAGTTACAGTTTCTCATTTTAGATTGTGCAAATTTTGCATTTGTTTTTACATGTTCTTTGTTCATGCTCTTTATCATTTTTCTGAGTTGGAAAGTTAGATTGCATCATAGTTTACTTTATACATATTTGTATTCTTCAGTGGTGAAGTATATTGTAAAGCAGCTCAGCCATGTGAGAAGACTTTTGGCACTTTTTCGTTTTTCGTTTTCTGAGTTGGAAAGTTAGATTGCATTCAAAATGTACAGAAATACTTAATTTTGTTAAAGCTTTTTATAAAAAATGCTTCTGACCAGAGCTTTGTTTCCTTGTCATTAATGTTGAACACCACCAGAGGGGCTCTCACCTGAAAGGTCTCTGCTTCATGTGTCTTCAGCAGAAGATCTAGACTTTGATTGCTATATTTTCAGTTAATATTGACCTTACTGAGCTTTAGCCATATCCGCTGCCTATCATAAAAAATGTTAAGTACAGTGAACCTTTCTAAAATATACAGTAGTAAAGAGACAAACCCACCAGCATTATAGTAGCCAAATTCTTGTTTGTGGGCTGTATATATAAAATTGACTTGAAAAAGTTGCTGATTTTAGAGTACTGGCACCTTTTTCATTCCAATTCAAGCACTGGATTAAACTGGTAGAAGAAGAGAACGTAAATGTTGCTTTTAGCAGCACAGTGATGCTTTACTAAATAAATAAGCAAAAGGAGGTTTTATTACGTTTAATTGTAATGCTAGCAATCTCTTTTCAACAACCAGACAGAATATTAGATAGAGTTTAAATATAACAAAACACATTAATTTAGGCTTATTATAAGCTGCAGATGGATGATACATATTGTGGGCTTTTCCAGAAGCAACGTGGCGCACATACACATGCTAAAGCCGAACATCACGAGGATTTCTACTCCACTGTGAAAGGCATGCTCAAATCTATAGACAATCTAGCAGAACTGTGAAAACCATTTTACTGTGAGCTCATTGAAACAAGTCTACCTCGTGGCTACTTCTGTCAGTCTCTCATGCATCTCACTGGTACACCACCTCCAGTTTGTTCCTGCCATTTCTCTCATTGCCCTCGTCTTCCTCGTCTGGAAATATTGTGACAAATGTTTGGAACTCATTGCCAGCAACTAATTGCATCATGTTTTCACAGGCATGAATCCTCCTAAAATGTGATTTTCGAGAACCCAAATGTTCCTTCAAATTGCCACCATGAGCCATGGCTCACTGTTAAAAAACACATTAAGCAAAAATCATTAAGAATTTGCGCTTTTTAATTATAAATCTATCATCTCTAATGTCACCACGTCATGGCCTAGTTGTGTGGACGCAAGTACAAGTCTCATGTCCAGAGCTCAGACATTACGCCACACTGCAGTGGAGGAAGTAGTAAATTGGAGGAAAAGTGTATTTTGTCCCTTCTGCCTTACTCTCCAGCATGTTAGAAACATCAGTGAAACAGTTGTCAACTTCATTGTGCCTGGGGGCTTGCACCTTCTGCACCACAGCAAGAATCCTTAAAAAAAAAATGTTTCCACATTGCTTTGGAGATCTGTGATAAAAATCATGTCAACCCTGCACTTAAATTAAATAGCAGAGACCTTAGAGGGACTACAGTGCGCATGAAGAACATATCACAGATTTAACGGCCAACAATCTTTACACTGCACAAAACAAGTAAAGAAAGTGAGTATGCAAAAAACATGTCAAACTTCAACACATATGTTGTTCTGCCTTTAAAGTCTGTCATTAATTTAAGGTTTTATAAGGGCAAAGTGTAAAATATACTGGACAAACAAGGCATCGATTTATGTCATTATCTCAGTATTTGGACAGTTTTACAAATCCAAAAGAAGTAACTACAGTTAAGTTGAAAGTCCTTGTGGCTTTATTGGAGGATGTTTGAATGTAAGCTGGCTATCTAGCTTCACTCAACAATAAATAATATTGCTGAAAATTATTCTGGCCATACCTTTTTTGATTGCTGATGTGTCATAAAGTGTTTAAATATTATAGGTTTTCAGCAGCTTACGTGTTTTCCTCAAGTTTTTAATGAATATTTGTATGAAAGAACACATATTAAAGCACATGCCTAATTGAAGCACAGACAAAATGTCATGGGCTCATGACATTCATTTCTTGTAAATATTTCTGATTCATGTGGTGCTGTATTTTGCCTTTATATACCGTAGGGGAACACAAGATGACAAGTTAATGTCTTAAATGCAATGATGGCTTTTATATTGTTATTGATAAATAATATAAACGTACACTAGCCTAGGTCCAACACTACACTTAAAATCAGACACCTGGCTTTCCAGATGCAATCATTTTAAAGTGTTTATGTCAAAGGCGACATTACAGAGGAGGTAGAGCTGTCGTCTAGTAATTGGACGGTTCCTTTTTTATTATCTTACCCCTCCTGATGAGTAGTTTTGCATCTTGCTTTATAACCTCTGTTATTATTGTACGAAAATATGCTTTTCACGTGTTGTAGAGCTCCGTGATTGGTTTGTAGAATTTCCCTTTATACTGTAAATATAGTCCATTTACAGTTTTATGGGATCATTTCCAATAACATTGTTCAAGAAGGACAATAAACCACTTTGAATTCACGTCAGTTTGTATACTGCCTGCTCTGCCTATAATGTCACTTTTAAAAACCCTCTGCGTATCCTAATTGATATCCTTTTTATGTAAAATGGCAAGTAAATTTGAACTTCATATTAAAGGCTGCTGTCATAGTTGTTTTGCAAAGCCATTTCTTCTAGGCATATTATAAAAAATGTGTACTGTATGTGCTTGGCACTGGTGCTTATTTGTTGAAATAAATCCCAGAATGCTCTAAATGCTGTCATTGCTGCTGACTGTGGAGGTATATCACCCCACTAACTATGTGGGCCACAACAGCTGGATTCACCAATGGGGCAAAGAGGGAATGCTGTGTGTGTGTGCTGTTATGTATCCATAAAGCTGTGTGTGGTGCAAGGGGGCATGTGTGTGTTTTGCAGCATGGCCATATTCTGTTAATGTCTGTTAGTGTGGGAGTCCGAAGCAGAATGTCAAAATACCCAGAGCTGTTGAAGCTGCCAGAAGAGTAAACACACCCACTTTGATGGGTTTTTCTCTAGAGATACTAACGTTTTTACCCCGAGGGACCATAAAGTGTGCTCGAGTTGTGGCTCCCGAAACAAATATTGTTGAGTACCATCATCCTGTATTGCATTATTTCACTCGGGAGACGTGTATTCCAAAACCTGCTAGATATTGTAAGGACTCTCCTGCTGTAGGAGTAGGCTTACACCTGTTCACATTTTCCTGATTCTTGAAGAATTTATTAAATTATGCGCTGCCTTCCAGTCAGTATGAGACCAAGATTGAGCACAGCCTATACTTTCCGGCTGTCAACCTTAATGGTTATTGCTACAAATTTGACACCCTGAAGGCCGAAGCCAGGTTCTAACACACACAATTCCCCCAAAGCTAGACACGACTGCCAAACAAACCTCATCAAGTATCATCAGTGGCATATAAAAACATATCCCAGAGGTCTAAGAGAAAGACTCCATGCCACTTTTATTAGGAAACTCTGGAGGGAGTAATAATGTGTTTTTGATGTTCAAAATAAATGTCATCATGGCAGAGTGGAGAAAAAAGGTTAGAATGGGAAGCATTGGGAAACAGACTGCGACCTGCCTATAAATACAGTATCTAGGCGAATATTAAAGCCCCTTTTTGTGCACATCCTGCTTTTGATTTCCTTCATTTTCCTTGTCATACAAAATGCATTATCCACAGGTGTTTCCATTTTATAGAGCCGTATCTCATCATTCGTTACACCCACTCTTGGCATTTTTAAGAGTAGACATACTGTAGCTGATAAAGACTTTTCAATTTGTGTCCTGGTGGACAGCCGGTAGCAGCGTAGATTCACGATAACTAGTTCCCTTGTTTTAGTCATCTTATCTCTATAATGCTGTCGTGGAGGCAGTTTGGTACCTATACACTAATTGGTAGATGATCCAAGGAGAATATGAATAATCTGATTGTAATAGTGACTACTTCCTTACACACACACACAATCTCAACACAGATACATTGGAACATATTGGGGTAGTATAACTCTACTCAATAAATATGTTGGATTGTATTCCTTCTGTCTGTGGTGCTTTCTTTATTCCATTCCTCTTTTTGCATCAGGCCTTGTCTTCATTGGGCTGATTAGGATCAGCTGTTTTTAATTGGGTGAGAGGGAATGTAATCTGTTTACGCTGCAAAGTATTGTGATGACGACCGCTAAAATAGAGTAAATCTAATAGAGTGTGGCACCAATTATATGTAGACAGAAAAAAGGTTGATCACATGATTTAAGGACATAATGATACTTATTTTATCTGATACTTTGCTCTTTCTCCTGACATTATCACAACACGCGTAAATGCCATATATTAGGTAGTATCCAGCCATGCTCGTTGGAGAGGTGTAATATCCCAGCAGGCCTTTGTAATTCTCATCATCATCTCTGCTTTTATTTATGCACTCATTACATTTTGATGCAGTGGCCACAGCTGTTACTGGTGCATACCATTTAGTTCAATACAAATCTCACACTTTAGGCGATTAATAGAGCATGAGCACCTGCCAACACTGAAAGGCTGTGTCAGCAGCATGCACCTTTGTTTGTCTGATTTGTTTTGTTTTGCCTTCCTCTTATCTTCCCATGTATCAAGTAGGTGTTGTACATCTGCTGAAATGTTGGATAACTGCAACTGTCTTTGTTGTTGGTGTATGCCAACAGAGTAAACAGAGTCTGAGTGAGCATCCAGAGGTATTTGTCAAACCCCTGCCACATTTGATATCCTTTGGATTTATTATAAAACAGATCCAACCAACAGCTGAAAAGCTTGCACAAACTATTGGTTATAAACAGGGCATTATACAATGTTGTATCAAGGTGATGTGTTTGTTTTGATGGGACATGTAGATATCCACATCCTGCATCTGTAGAGGCTGTGTTATAATTAGTTTTAGCCATTCCAAGCTCCTCCTGCCCACATGTCAAAGTGTCCTTGGGCAAGACATTAAACTTTAAATTGCTCCCAATGGTCCAACTATCACCTTGCAGAGTATCTCACTGCCATCGTTGTGTGTAAATGGGTGACTGAATGTACATTGTTAAGCTCTATAGATAAAAAGCAGTATATAAATGCAGCTCTTTACCATTCACAAGAGATGCCTAAATGTTTATAGTGCAAATGTTTTAGCGGTTGTCGTCCCGAGTTGATTTGCTGCTTTCAAATGTCTGAATTCATGGTTCAAGGTTACCACAACTAATACTATTCTCACATGTGATCTGTAAATTGAGAAAAAGGGTAACTAATGTAAATGAGTTACTGAAATATCTTGTTGTTTTACTATTTTCCATTACAAATAGGAGGTTTCATCTCAAAGTGTATCTGACATGTGGGATATTTTTCCTGAGGGACAGTATGCAGTCAATTGATTACCCTTCTGTAACCTCAGTGTACACAGAATGCATGCACATATTTGGCGTGTTAAAACCTTTATTTACTTTCTTGCTTATTGACTTACTTAGAAAATTAATTATATTTGTTTCCTGCCATGCAGCACTAGCATTCTAGGCAAAACAGGTCAGCTCTGCAAGGGGCCAGAGCACAAAGGAGTCTCTGGTGCCAGTTTGCCAATGTGAGCATGGAACACAGGAAATATAGATGAGGAAGCACATGCATTATTAATGACTGAGATGTTTGGTCTGATGTGACACTGGCAGATTAACCTACTATCCAAATTTGATTCGACACCCCAACAGAATACTTTACAATCCTTTGAAACAGATGAAGTCTTAGCTAATTCAAGTGTTTTATCTTTGTGACATTTATAATGTCCATCTCCTCCTTTGTAAAGGGCAGGAGGACGGATTAGTCCTCATTGAATCTACATTGTAAAGCATGCAATACCTTTGAAATCCTGAACGAGTGAAAGAGTAGACAAAATAGATTGTAGAAACAAGATCAATTTTAAAGCAAAAGGAAAACGTTATTCCTATTTCGTAGATTATTTGTGCATTTGCCTCAACACAGATTGTGAATATCTATATTAATATAATCTGTTATACTGACTGTCCTCAGTAAATTCAGGGACATTTTAAATGTGTTCTATTAGGATTAAATGTGTAGTGTTTCTAAATATACTTCAGAACTAATAATTTGGGTGTAACAGCTACATTAATTGAATAACATAACAAGTCAGAAGTGTCACTCTACTTGTCTTCTCATTAGAATCATCCACAGTCTGGTCAATATTCTTTCCAAAACGAAAGCACAAATATCCTCCTTCCTGCTCTGTGGTCACATCTCTCGCTCAGCAGAGTGACTGGCCTTGTTGGAAGAAGACCCAGATTTGTCAGAAACCAATTTATGTACGGGATTGCTTCTTCTGTTGCCCAGCAACTGACCTTGACTCATCGTCTATGCCTCACCAGACGTGAAGATTGAGATGGCCGAGCACTTCCAACTTTTACTTATGTCTTTCAGCCAAGAGAGTTGCTGAGCCAACTCAGACATTTTAAATGAATATCAGAACATTTTATCCTAATATCCTTACTTACTGAACCTCTTGTTTTTTTATTATTCCAAATAGTAATCCTAAATTAAATGAATGAAGAACCTCTTTAAGACTGTTTTTATTCACATGCTTTTGATCTACATAAATTGGCACAGAGGAACCGACTATTCTTTTTGGTGTCCAGAAGCAAATGTCAATTCAATTAAATTCAAAACCTTTATTTATCCAGGTGAAATCCCATTGAAATCATTGACCTCTTTTTCAAGGGAGACCTGCAGCAGTAGGTTCCACATGAAGAAATAAAAACATAAACAACAGAACAACAAAAGGACAGTATTCATCATACAGCAAAAATTACAGGGATTACAATTTACATATCTATCCACATGTACAGGTACCAACAACATCTGATTGTGTAGCTGTTTCCGAGAAGTGACTGGAGATGAGAACCCGCTATGCAAGCACTAAAACAGAGACAGTGGTGAAGTGTCAAAAAAAGGCTTTATTTTGTCTATGACACTGACAAGGAGTTGACGAAGCACTCGTAGAGGAAAGACGTGGAGCTGGGCTGATCAGGAGGGGAGGCTGGACGTGGTAGGCAGAGAGGCTGGAGTATGTGGATCTGGAACAGGAAAAACAAGCAGGATTAGGAAATAATTTCCTTTCACAAGGAGCATCGAAAAGTCACTAGGAAAAACCACTAGTAGGCCTGGACGATAGTTTACCACTGAAGATAAAACGAAGAACTGGCGAAGTCTGAGGATGGGAACCAGGGTTTTAAGCAGGTGCAGGTGAGTAGTGGCCATCAGTGAGATGAGCAGCAGCTGAGGAGGTGAGTTGGCGGGAATCGGAATGTAGGTAGCCACGCCAGAGTCCTGCATCGGGTCGGGTACCCGCGGGTACCCGCCGGGTGACCCGCAAAAAAGGTGATTCGCGGGTGGTATTTTTTCAAACACTTTTTTCCGGGTTCGGCTCTGGGTAAAACAAAGATGATGCGGGTCGGGTCGCGGGTATTGCATAATAAATATATTAAAATAATAATAATTTAGTTTAATGTTTAAATCCTCAGACCTCTCCCCCGCGGGACCGCGCATAATCGTAACCTCTGCAGCGCATCAATCTGCTGCTGTGTAAATTCTCCACATTCGAAATGGCTGAGGTGAGGCTCTCTAGCAGAGAATACAGCATTTTCAATAACACTTCCTCAAGAGCGAAATCCAACATCTGGGAGGCTAGATGGAGAAAATAACCAACATCCCACGCTTTTTGAGACAAAATGCAACTGCGTGTGTTAATAATTGCACGTGTTCACTGCTCATATGCTATGCGGGTTCGGGTCGGGTTGCGGATCTTGTGCCGACGGGTCGGGTCGGGTTGCGGAACTAATTGGCAATATGTGCGGGTAACGGGGCGGGTTCGGTATTGTACGTCGCGGGTGCGAGGCGGGAGCGGGTCTTGAAAATCAGACCCGTGCAGGACTCTGAGCCACGCCCAGCCAGGGAGACAGACACATAGACAAACAGACAAAACAAACACAGACAGGGGGAAACATAAGGAGGAAGTACTGTGTTGTGTATTAGTAAAAAGACATTAATGAAGCAAGGGACAGAGGATACGGGTACTAAGTTCTTTACTGTTGTTCATGCTTCTTCTTTCCGCCACAGCATCAACTCCCGGGCATACACTTATTCTCTCCACATTGTAGGTTACTCTGGTTACACGGCGCCCCCTATTGGCAGGAGTATATCAGAACACAACATTTCCCCCCTTCTTAAAATAGTTACTTCTCCACTTGAACAGTACACATAACATTAGCATTTTAAACAGACACTTCTGTAGTAACCATCTGTAATAATAATAATAACAACTTCACATATCACAATATGCAGAACATTTCAAACATTAATTCAACCACAGTTTAAGTGACATAATCCAAGCAGGCTGCTTTCTGATTCGCTGGTTCCTGCTCTGAGCACCATGCACTGTAGCTGGCTCAGCAGGCCTCACTTCTTCTGATGGAGGAGTGAATGTTTCTGGAAGCACCAACAGGTGTGAAGCATCCCAGGTTTTTCCATTATCAAGCGTGTAACTGTGAGGTCCTTTCTGCTGGGTCACTTTCAGAGGCTCACTGAACTTTGGCTTTCCCTTTTTGACATGCAGCGGGTTTCTCACACGCACCAGGCTTCCCGGATGTATTTTGGGAATCTTGGCATTTCTTTTGACATCAGTGTATGTTTTCATGTGCCACTGTTTCTTTTCCACTCTGTCTCTCAGTTCCTGATCCTGAGTATCAGTAAGCTGTGGCAGGATTGAGAGTTTGGTTCGCATTTTTCTTCCATACATGAGCTGGAAAGGAGATGTCCCTGTAGTGGCGTGAGGTGTAGCTCTGTAGACCTGAAGAAACTCAGCAACGTGAGCTTTCCACGGAGCGTTCTCTCTCTGTGCAGTGAGAATGCTTTCCTTCAGCACTCTATTTAGCCTCTCCACCGCTCCATTTCCTTCTGGATGGTAGATTGTAGTCCTGATGTGTTGGATGTCTCTTTCTTCTAGGAAAAAGGCGAGTTCTGAGGATGTGAATTGTGGACCGTTATCTGTCACCACAGAGACGGGGTTCCCTTTTTGGCTGAACACTGATCTCATGAAGGTGATCACTGTTGCAGTAGTGCATCTTGGGGCAAAACACACTTCTGGCCATTTTGAATAGTAGTCAGTCATAGTAATAGCAAACTTACAGTCCACCGGACCAGTCTCAAATGGGCTCACGATGTCGAGTGCAAGCTTTTGCCATGGCCCCTGAGGCAGAGGGACTGGTATCATAGGTGCAGGGTTAGTTTTAGCTGTCTTATCATTCATCTGGCAGTACAAACAGGCGGCGATAACCGATTGTACCAGTGCATCAATTTTAGGCCACCAATACAAGTCTCTGAGTCTCTGTTTTGTGCGTACAATGCCTTGGTGGCTCTCGTGTGCTAAGGACACCATGTGTGAGTGTAGCTTTACTGGAACAACTACCGTGTCTGAGGTGCAGTCCTGTCCGTGTCGCAGTGGCAGGCGGGAAAGGCAATCTGCTGCATGGTTCTGAGCACCGGGTCTGTAGACAATATCATAGTTGAAGCAGAGTAGCCTGGAAGACCAGCGTGCTACTCTCATTCCATCTCTTCCCATGCCTTTTGTAGCCAAGAGTGTGGTCAAAGCTTGGTGATCAGTCCTTAGGGTGAACTTTGTTCCCCACAAGTAGGTTCTCCAACGCTCTGCAGCCCACACACAGGCCAAAGCTTATTTTTCTACCACAGAGTACTTTCTCTCTGCAGCACTAAGAGAGCGGGAAGCAAATGCCACTGTTCTTTCAGTGTTGTCAGGATGTATCTGTGTCAGCACCCCACCTATGCCATAGTCTGAGGCATCTGTAGACACTATGGTGGGCAGTGACTGGTCAAAAAGAGCAAGTGATGAACTGTCTGTGATGAGTAGTTTAACCTGCTGAAAACTACTCTGTGCCTCATCAGTCCATGTGAATGTAGCTCTGCGTAGCACATCTCTCATTGGTTCTACCACAGTTGCATAGTTCTGTATGAACTTGGAGTACCACGATGTTAGGCCAAGAAAAGACCTAAGATTCACTGGATCACTGGGTGATGGAGCATCCCGAATAGCTGCAATGTGGTCATCGTTTGGCAGCAGACCTTCCTTGCTTATGCTGTGTCCTAGATACGTTAGTTTGTCCTGGTAGAATTTGCATTTATCTGTGTTGAGACTTAGTCCAGCTTCTTGCAGTCGGTACAGTACTGCTTTCAGGCGGGTTTCATGCTCAGCACGGCATGAGGAGTAAACGATGATATCATCCAGATATGCCTGCACTCCAGGTAAATCTTTCAGCACCATGGACATCATCTTCTGAAATGCTGAGGGTGCTGATGCTAGCCCATAGCAACTCGCTTGTACCTGAAGAGTCCCTCGTGAGTAATGAAAGCAGTCAGATATCTGCTGTCCTCATGCAGTGGAAGCTGGTAGTATGCATTAGCCAGGTCGAGGGTTGAGAATATGGTAGCTCCTCTGAGTTCTGAGAAGAGCTCCTCCATGTGTGGAATGGGGTAGCAATCCATTATGACGGCCTTGTTAGGCTCCCTGAGGTCTGTACACATCCTTATTTTAGATGAGTTCTTTCGTTGAATCACAACGATCGGTGATACCCAGGGAGAGGCATCTATTTTTTCAATGATGTCAGCATCAAGAAGGCGCTTTAACTCTGCAGAAACAGCATCTCTGACTGAGAATGGAAGCCTTCTCAATTTCTGCTGCACAGGCTTCACATCATCTTTCACTTTTACTTTGTGTACAACGTTCCTAACACAGCCCATAGGTAAAGCTGTATTAACAGGTGCAGATGAAGTAGGTGTCGGTGTAGTAGGAGTTGTAGGTGGGGTTGTTATCTCTCTGACTGTCTGCTCTGACTTCAGTACCACTCTGTTTCTCATGATGACTATTTCCTGTGCCTCAAACAGGTCCAGGCCCAGCAGTATTGAACCTGACTTCACAATGAAAAGGGTAGCTGAGGCAGTATTTCCGTCATGGAATGCACGTAAATGCAGTTTCCCTAGTACTGGGATTCTCTGTCTTGAGTATGTGACTAAAGGAACCTTTGTAGGTTTCAGTGGTAGGCCTATGTGACTGAAGTAGGTCTCGTACACATGAGCAGGCAGCAGTGACACTGAAGAACCAGTATCTACTATCATCTCAAATGACTGGTTAGCAGGAGAAAGTCCCAAATCTACAGTGCACATTATTTTCTTCTCTTTTGGGGCAGTATTATTCAGCAATAAAACAGTCAGTTCTGGAATAACGACCTCCCTCACTTCACACTTTGGCAAAATGCCCAGTTTTTCCACAGGATTTGCATATTTTGTTTGTAGCAGGGCATTGTGTGGAATTGACCATATGTTTATCTGAATCACATCTGTAACATCTTCGTGCTTGCTCAGACTTTCTCTCACCTTTCCTTTTTTTACTTGCAGCGGGAAGTTTTTGTTCCCATTTTGGCGCCCTGATCTCTCTCACAGGCACTTCACTGTTGGAGAACTCGGCCACGTTGCGCACCGCCGTTTCCACCTGATTTGCAATCTGAATGGCTTTATCCAGTGTCAGTTTGTCTTCTAGCAGCAAGCGTTCAAGTATGCGTCCACTGTAGGCTTTTTACACAATCTGATCACGCAGCATATCCTGTTCTGCATTTCCAAATTCACACAAAACGATCATTTCACGTAACGCAGAGACGTACTGTGCAATTGTTTCATCATGTCTCTGGGCTCGTTGGCGGAACTTGTGTCCCTCCGCAATTACGTTTACCTTCGGCACGAAATGCGCCCGTAGTGCAGTCACAGCATGGTTGTATGTAGTTCCCGTTTCAGTCAATGTGTAGAAAATCCTCTGTGCTTCGGTTCCGACGCTGTGTAGCAGCGTAGCACGTATACGGGTATCCGGCCACTTGGCTCCTTCCACGTCGATCACTAGCAGGTAGTTTTCGAACATTTTTAGCCATGTTCCAAATGGCATAGTAGGTTCTCCCGGACACTGAAGAAAGGTGGGAGGTAAAGGAGTAGAAGCCATGGCTAGTGATGGCAGTTTGACACTGAAGCTTCGAACGGAGCTTCAACCCTGGACTTCCTATTCCATAGAAGCAGTGCTTCGAAGCTTGCTTCAAATCACGTGACATATGACGTCCGAAGCAGCAACTGCTTCAAGTCACGTGACATGTGACGTCCGAAGCAGCAACTGCTTCATTTCCTGAATGAATCACTTGACTGGTTCACGGTCCATTCACGCGATTCAATGCACTGCCTCGTCTCGATTCTGACAGGTGACAGGTTGAAACAGTTTCAAACTTGAGTGCTTCAACACTTTATGACCGCTCTAAACAATGCGCAATGTGTGGGTTGTTGTCGTAGTTTGCGTTGTTGCTGTTGAGTTGTTGTTGGTATTGCATTTGAATTGTAGTATCATTATAGAGCAAGCCAGGAAGTAAGATAGGTCGTTCTGGCTCGGGAAACACTTCGAAATGTGGAGAAGTTGTGAACAAAAAGACAATTATCAGTAATATAAAAACAGTTAAATATTTCAAGCAATAGATAGCCCAGTGGGTACAGCCGGCGGCCCGAATGCGGCGATGTCCTCCGCGCAGCTGGTTCAAATCCCGGAATGGACGTATTTTAATCATTGCTTTTCAACTTTAATAACTGATAAAAGGCCCTCTCCACCCAAAAACATGTCTAGCACTCTCTAGTCTCTTCTCAATAACCCAATACACACAATTATCAATCTTTAATTGCAAATAGAACATGATATTCAGTCTTAGTGTGTGTGTGTGTGTGCATCGAATATTTTTCAAGGCAATGATACGTTAAACCCACTGCAGCCTTGCACTTCGCCAGGAGAGGTCGCTGTAATTGAAGCTTCGAGAAATTAACCTATTTCCGACACAATTGTCCAAGTGGTTCGACGCTTCATTCAAAGCTTCATTTTGCCATCACTAGCCATGGCCATCCTCGTCGCCAATTTGTTGTGTATTAGTAAAAATACATTAATGAAGCAAGGGACAGAGGATACGGGTACTAAGCTCTTTACTGTTGTTCATGCTTCTTCTTTCCGCCACAGCATCAATTCCCGGGCATACACTTATTCTCTCCACATTGTAGGTTACTCTGGTTACACGGCGCCCCATATTGGCAGGAGTATATCAGAACACAACATACTGCAGATCCTCACAGTAGCATCCAACCGAGCTTTCTGTTAAGCCCGAGAGACCCCGGTACCGGGGCCCTCCTGCAACATCTTGCAGGAAACAGTGTCTGAGGGCATGTTCATTTAATAAACTATGAATGTTTTATATCCATGTAACGGGAAGAAACTCATCTAACTGATCATTTGAATTTTTTTTTCCAAAAAAAACCCCACAATGCTAATGCTGAGCCTCTGAATTAGCAACGAGCGAAAGATGCTAACAGATGACTGCACCGAAATTCACTCACAAAACTTTATTATTTATCTTTGCTGCACATCCAACCCATCGTTTCACATCGTGAGGTGACACAGAATCGAGGGGTAGCCTTCATTATCACTCAATTATACGAACTCTCGGAGATAATAACAAGAACAGACATCAAAACATATGGCGCGAGGTAGCTAAAAACGCTAACATGGCTCACCTGTGTCGTAGTCTGGTCAAAAGTGGTCTTCAATGGCATTAAAACGATTTAAAAAAACAATGCTAAAGTTAATCCATAGGTTAATCCAATGTGTCTGTCCCTTTGAAATGATTTCTGATAATCCATGAGCAATAAATCTGCTTTTCGGTTTTCAGATGTCAGAGCGAGAGATAGGTTCACTCTCATGCAAAACTGTGGACGCGAAGCCCCCACCTTTTTGTTTTACCTTGTGTGTGAGTGGGGAGATTCCCCTTTGATTCTATTGGCTCTAACGGTCAGAAAGAGATGTCAATCACCAAAATCGACCAATGGGTTCCAGAGAAACGGTAAAACCCCCATTTCCACCCAAATCACCTCAGAGGTGGAGTTTTTTTTGCTAAACCTCTCAAAGGTCAAATGTCACTTGTTTTGCATCAATCTTGATACAGGGTACTTATTATATGTTGTCCTTTGGATTCCTAAAGCTTTCAGTCTACCTTACCATCATCCAAGGGTAGTTTCACTATATGTAAAAAATAATTTTTGGACGGACGCTATAATTTACAGTTTTTTACTATTTTCAATCTCGACCAATTTTCGAGATGAATTTTCTTTCAAATAAAAAACATCTATATTGATTCTGATTTTTCTACATCCAACTCACAGATTTATCATTACTTTGAGAAAAAATATTATTAATTTAACCCTTTTAGAAGGGAAGATATGGTCATTTGTTCTGGGAATGTCATTTTCGAGCCTGAGACCTGAAAAACAGGCTCAGGGCTAAACTGTATTAGTACCAGATTTGTAATTTTCCAGTCTTTTTGCAGACTGTTCCAAGTTAGTGGAGCTGCACTTCTAAAAGCTTTCTTCCCTAAGACAGTCCTAGCACTTGGCACATTTAATAAAACCACAGCATGCGATCTCAGGCAATAACTACTTTCAATTCGCCGAGAGATCAGGGAGCAGATATATATGATATATGGTAGTTTATCCAACATGGCTTTGTAAATGAAAAAGTACCAGTGACTGAGCCTCCATACAGTAAGTGATGGCAAAACCGCCTTGGTATACATTGTACAGTGATGCGTAAGTGCTTTACAATTTGTCAAAAATCTCAGTGCACTGTGATACGCAGCATCTAACCTGCTCAGGTAATTGGCAGGTGCATTCATAACAAATCACCATAGTCCAGCACAGGTAAAACGGTCACAGTGATTAGCCTTTTCCTGGCCTCAAGTGAGAAACATGGACTTATTTCTGTAAAAGAAACCTAGCCTAACCCTCAGTTTTTTAAGCAGGTTATTTACATGAAATTTAAAAGTGAGACAGTCATCAAGCCAGATACCCAAGTATTTGTAACAGGCAACCACTTCAAGTTGTATTCCTTGCGTAGTTACAATATCCAAAGCAGTCTCTGATGTAATTTTAGCTTTAGAAAATAACATTACCTTGGTTTTATCCACATTTAAAAGAAGCTTAAGCTCAGAGAGCTGAGCCTGAATAATGTTAAAAACAGCCTGTAATTTAACAACAGCCTCCTTAATGGAGGGACCTGCACAATACATCACGGTATCGTCCGCATAAAAATGTAAGGTTGCTCCTTCGACATTTTCACCTAAACTATTAATATAGATAGAGAATAATAGCAGACCTAAAACTGAACCTTGTGGTACACCATTAGTGATGTTTAACCATTGAGAAGACAGCCCATCAAACTTAACACATTGGGACCTTTCAGAGAGGTAGTTCACAAACCACCCCACTGCATGGCAGGATAAGCCAATACTGACTAGCCTCTGCTTCAAGATGCGATGATCAACGGTATCAAAAGCTTTGGATAGGTCAACAAATAGAGCTGCACAACTCTGCTTATTATCTACAATACTCGTAATATCATTCACCACTTTCATTGTCGCAGTGATGGTGCTATGTTGCTTTCTGAAGCCTGACTGATGTTTAGACAGGATGTCATTGTTACATAAAATCACCTTTACCTGCTCACTCACTACGCTTTCAAGAACCTTGGCCAGAACTGACAATTTGGAGATGGGTCTATAATTGTTTAATAAGGTGGCCTCCCCTCCTTTTAGCAGTGGCAGGACATACGCTGACTTCCATAAATGTTAAAACTGCATTGTGAAATCAAAGCAACATGATCATTTGATTGAAATAAAAGCAAATGGCAAGTGTTGCATTCAGCACACGACCACTGTTTTATTCTTTTTTTTTGCATACACGCTCTTTCCTGAAAAAACATTACTGGCATTAAGCCAATTCTGGCACAACTGAACATGTGAAATTAATGCTATGCTGGTCAAAAAAATAATTAGCGCAACATTGGCCCACCTTCACCCACATTTAGAAAATCAAATGTTACATTAAATACAGACTGAATAAATCTAAATGTAGTTCCTACAATAACCAAAGCAACATTTTCATCATGTTAATATGTCTCCAAATGCCAAACCCAGTGTGAGTCCACGGGCGAGGCATTTTTATGGATGCTTTTTTGTAACATCTTTATTCTAGTTTCAATATTGTATGGTTCAATGCAAAATCTATTTTCTGCTTCAAATACATTATGATCTTTGTTATGGCTATGCAATCTTTTCTGTTGTGTCAGAACACATTTCTTGTGAGTCCAGACATAGTTTATTTTCACGGAGAGGCGCAAACAGGAGAGATGCAAAAAAGTTTTGGGTCCACATTTCTGTGTTACATAGTGAACGGACTGCAAATACATGTTTGGTCCACTTTCACCGGGATTATGGGTCTAAATTAAACATACCGGCATTCCAGCTGAGAAAAGCACCTGGTAAGCTTTGAGGAAAACATCTCATAAGCCTGTGTGCTGCTGGGATAAACAGGTAAAAGCCATTCAGAGACACACTCCAAACGCGGCATCAGAGGCACATCGGAAATAGTCCAGCTGAGCAGGAGAGGATTCTGCCACCAAGCCAAGTACTCTGTAGAGAATAGGGGTGGTATGAATAGCTTGGAAAGTTCCCTAATCTCCCCGTCAGAATTCCAATCCAAGCTGGTGAGAAGGAGGCATAGTGCTCATTCCTGGTGAGGGGGATGTGCGCTGTGATCTCGCAGCTATAGTCGGCGCAGCCCTACTGTAAGCTGACTGACCCAACTAAAAGTGGATAGTTTATATACGGTCAAATTATGCAAGTTATTTAAGGTCATTGTGTCTTGCCATTGTGTGTTGGTTTAAGAGTCAGGCCATTTTAAATTGTGTTTGAAGTTGCCACACTGAACTATTGTCAACAATGTCCCCAAATAACCTTCTACATGGTTAAATGTGTCGCAGCTACAAAGATATTTAACAAAAAATTATGAATGAATACATTTCAAAGCATACAAAGATAATGTTTTTGCAAGGAACCAATAACAGTTATATCTATATTTAACAAGATTGTGAAGTTACCTTGTAATTAGTATATATTAGATATTTCTTTATTAAAGGTTTACCCTCCGTCATATCGACAACAGCAGGAGACCGAGGGGTAGACCTAGGACCAGGTGGAGGGATTATATCTCTTCGCTGGCCTGGGAGCGCCTTGGAATCTCCCAGTCAGAGCTGGTTGATGTGGCCAGGGAAAGGAAAGTTTGGGGCTCTTCTCCGCGACCCGACCACAGATAAGCGGGAGAAGATGGATGGATGGATGGAATATCAACAACAGCATTTCCACCTATCTCTGTGTTGTTCTTAAGCCTATCTAACCTGCGTATCAGAATATAATTGTGCTTTATTTTTTAGCTGGTTTATCTGATTGGCCTCTTAAAGGAAACAAGATACACCAATGTAATGATAATCTGATTCAGAACATGACATGAGCTCTCCTCTGGTTAAATGTCCGGTGAGTTAAGTCACTGCTATTGTTGCTATGAGCGCCGACTCTCTATGCTTGGCTTCACTGATGGTTTACCCTTTTTGTTAATGACAAAGGTCACTACTATATCTATTTACCTGAAAGACACACAGTCTATCCACTTCAGGGCTTTTACGCAGCGATGTTTGTGTAAAAAGAGCATTAGCAAATCCCGTTTACCTAAAAGGGTGTCTCAGAATTGTATTTCAGACTCAAGAGAAAAACATATAATACAAATTCTGAACCTAAAATGCAATCGAGTCAATGTGTAATTCTTGGCTACTACTATTTTAAATGTTGCAATATAAAACAGTGGGATGAGTATCACAAATTGACTCCACTCATTTCATTTACAGCGTCTCTTTATCATGTTGTAAACTTATTGTGTTTTGATTAATTACAAATTGCTTGCTTTGCTTCAGTAGAGTGTGAAATGCACTTTCCTTTTTGTAGTTTTCCAATTTCTATCATTGTGAGCAGGGGAAAGAGTATGGGGCGGGCAACACATGGATGTCTGGTGTAATTAAGAAACTGAAGCATTAGAACAGGCAGTTCCTTCACCAGTTATAATTCATCAAATATGGTCTTAATTAAATTGTTTACACAGATGTCTGCAAGCTGGTTCCTGCAACAGTCATTCCATTATTATTGCAATATTATTACCGGACTCATAAGAAAAGTTTTGTGTGACTTTCCACTCCACTCCACCGAAATATAGAGGAAATTCATTTATATTTCAGATTAGCTAATCCAAAAGCGCTATACCTCATTTGGAGTTTGCTACGGAAATGGCTCAGTTGTTTGCAGTGGCAGCTGTTAGTTATAAACCATTGATGTTTGAAATACTTCACTGTCAACACAAAATTAAATCTTGATGGGCAACTGCTAGGTGTTATTTTGTAAATGATGATGCAAATATTTAAAGTATTTTAAAGTGGGACGTATAAAGTCAGTGGCTTGTCATACTGTGCATACTTTTTAGTTTGGATTGGGGATATCTCAAGAACCAAAATAAAGTAATGTCTTTTTTTGTTTCACACTGATGAAAATCCATAACATTATTTTTGTTCTGTTTATTACGATAGGTGAGCAAGAAAATTCCACACACAAAACAATGAATTCGTCTCTGGGGGTAAAAAGGAGCTCATGTCTGCTTCCCTTTTTAGCCACTTAACAAAACATTGAATATTTAAAGTCTAAGTCACGCCTTTTCAGGGCCATAGAAGGAATGCAACCGCTGTCTCAATCACTCTCTTTTATTAGCCTGGACTAGACCATTGGTCTGCCTGCCTCATTCCCACTGTTATCTCTGGGATTAAGGGCTTGCTGTCTTTGACCATCCTCTCTTCGCTTGGTCACAGATATAAACAAACACTCAACTAAAACAGTAATGGAGGCACACTTGCCCACACATGACTTACCGAGTGGGGTTAAAAGGGGATGATTGACTTTAGGTAGGGTTTGGTGTGTATAGTTTTTTTTACGTTTCCTGCTCAAACATATCTTAGAATAGCTACAATGAATATGGAGCTCCTTGGAGCTTATACATTCTCTATTTCTGACAACGACTAGTACAATATTTCACATCCGAGTGATTTCAGTTATTGTAAATATAAAACAAAAATAATGGACCTAAAAAATAAAGTAAAGTATATTTTATTTGAAAGTATTGATCATTGACATCGATACTCTTTGGTTACTTGGAATGGGTACCAATGGCTATCAGGAAAAAACGAAAGGGCTATCCTCTTTCTGTTTTAGGTGTGCAATGGTTGATAAATAAATCAAGCCTTCATTTTCCTGGGAGATCCTACCCGGTGGTAGACAGAATTGCAAGTTAAAAACAAGGCTTTTAGGGAACCAATATAACATAAATAGTGTCATTATTCTATAGCCATGATATTGTGCATTGATAAGCAAAACAGATCTGTACTGCTTCTTTAAAAATAACAGTTTTTGGTTACATTGCATACTGAAGAGCACAATGGTAAATCGGTAAATTCATGTGCAGTATATTACTGCATTTGAGACAGAACTGTCAATGTGCATATGGATCATATCGTAGTTTTATTAATTTCCCTCATATATGATTAAACTATCATCTACTGTAGGTTTAGATCTGTGTCTGCTTTCTGCACAATTGTGTTGTTAGCGCCTTGACACAGGGCCGGCCCTTGGCATAGGCAGTATAGGCAAAAGCTAAGGGTGCATCAACCCATCGGGGCACCGGAGATTGAAAAAAAAAAAAGTTAGATATTAAATAAAACATTTTTTTAAAATGTCATCAAATCAAATCAAGTTGTATTGATATAGCACATTTAAAAGTGATTTGTGGTCGAGCCAAAGTGCTGTACATACACATACATACATACAACAGAAATATAAAAAACAAAAACACAGGGAATAGTCAGGTGTCATGCTCCGCTCTGACTAGAAGGCCAGGTCGAAGAAGTGTGTTTTTAGTGAGGATTTAAAAACCCCTAGTCTCTCGGCTGACCTCACATGGAGTGTTCCAGAGCCTGGGGCCAGCTGCTGCGAAGGCTCGGTGCCCTCGGGTTTTGAGCCTGGTCTTGGGCACTACCAGCAGCAGCTGGTCAGCAGACCTTAAAGCTCTGACTGGGGTGTAGCGATGGAGGAGTTTGGCTATATAGGCAGGAGCCAGCCCATTTAGGGCTTTGAAAACAAATACAAATGATTTTAAAATCAATTCGGAACCGAATTGGAGGCCAGAATTGGGGTGATATGGTCACGCTTTTTATGGCCAGTCAGAAGACGTGCAGCTGCGTTTTGAACTAGCTGCAGGCGTTTGATTGAGGCCTGGTCTATACCCACATACAGAGTGTTGCAATAGTCCAGTCTTGAGGTCACAAAGGCATTAATAACCCTTTCTAGATCTTTAAAAGAGAAATACGACTTGGTTTTGGCCAATAATCTTATTTTAAAAAAGCAGGATTTGACTACGGTGCTGACCTGCTTGTCACATTTAAAACTGCTACTGAAGGTCACTCCAAGGTTCATGACAGAGGGGAAGATGTTTTAATTGAGAGAGCTCAGAATATCAACCGGAGAGGCTGGAGGTTGGGGTCCAAAAGATGACCTCGGTCTTGCTCTCGTTGAGGTTAAGGACATTTTGGCTCCGCCAGGATTTTATCTCTGTTAAGGCCCTGTCACACTGTCCTGAAATTGACACCCGATGGACACACGATAAAGGAAATGTTCAAATTCGGCTGTGATCGTAGCAACATCGGGCCATTCGTGAGAGCATCTTAAGCCATCGTATGACCGCCGGTGGAGTTTCTCAGGCTCCGGCAGCAACTTCGTGAGCGGCAACTTCGTAAGGCACTCGTGAGGGCATCTTGTCAAATCGTGTCATCTTCGTGTTATCATCGGTGCATTCACCCTCACTCTGATCGAGGCGAATGCCCGATGGCACCGATGATAACAAGATGCCCTCACGATGGCCTTACGAAGGGCAAAATTGACACACGAATTCAACACGAAAATGAACCTTCGCAAGGTCCTGCGGCAATTTTTTGGCATGCCAAAGATTTTGCCACCGCTCGCGAAGTTGCTGCCGGAGCCTGAGAAACTCCACCGGCTGTCATACGAAGGCTTAAGATGCCCTCACGAATGGCCCGATGTTGCTAGGATCACAGCCGAATTTGAACATTTCCTTTATCGTGTGTCCATCGGGTTGTTTTATTGCACAACAAAATCATGTAAATATATTATGTAAATAACCCAATTTGTGTTCTGTGAAACTAAAAAGGATATAATATATTATTTTGAAGGACAGTTGACAGGAAGTTGTTGTTGTTATGGAAACAACATTACGGAGAAAACGTAATATTTTCTACATATAACGACGGATAAAGTAAAGAACAAAGTCTGAAGATATCAGTACAGTATCATAGTACTGTAACATAATTGTTTTTGGTACTTTCATTGCAGTTGTATGTCTTAAATGTAATGTAAATGTTGCCTTCGTGTGTGGTTCGGGGCCATCTTCGTGCGAAATTCACAATTCCATATTCGTGTGTCCATCGGGAGTCAATTTCGGGACAGTGTGACAGGGCCTTTAAGCAGTCCATCAACTGCTGTAGTGAGTGTTTGACATTTGCTTTGAGAAGCAGATATATCTGTGCATCGTCGGCGTAGAAGTGGAAGGGAATATTGTGTTTAGTGAGAATTTACCCTAGGGGCAGTATGTACAGTAAAAAGAGGATGGGGCCCAGGATAGAGCCTTGGGGAACCCCACAGGTTCATAACAACACAATTTCCCGATTTTGGATCAACAAAGTGCATCTTATTATCTTATACTAACAGAACTACGCCTATATTGCGTACAGTGCCCATAAACTTAGGCACCCCCCCCCCAATCAATTTGAACTGCCCCAGCCCCAGTAAAAATCAGAGGTTTATGTGAAATTGTTCTTTTTTTTAAATCATGGTTTTAGTGTGCAATTATAGGTTTTAATTTTGTATTTGTGTTCATTTTAAATAAATCAAACTCCCAAAAAACGTATACAGCTTCTGTGTGCTTTTGTTAACATTGGCATTTACTGTGTAAGCGGCCGCGAGGGAGAGAGCTTTAGAGAGCTCTCTCCTGAAAGACTGAGAGGCTTTGATAACCTCAGCTCAGTGAGGTAAAGGCACACCTTTATATGATCATTATAGTTATAAAAAAATAATAGAATAGATGAAAAACATGTATAAAATACTATATGACAGTAAAAAAAGTTGTTATTAATAAACAAGAATACAGTTTAAAAGGGGAGTGATTTGTAAAATATTCATAAAGAAAAAGAAAATCTGTTTACAGTTCTATTTCATATTGATGTTGAGAGATAGATCTCTTAATTTTGCTCTCAAAGTGCACCAGATTTATGCTTTTAACTTTAATATTAAAGAAATAATAATCTTCCCGGGGGAGCATGCCCCCGGACCCCCCTAGAGGATGTTAGGTCCCACCCCCACTTAAATCATGTTCAAATGGATAGGATACTAAATACATTTGCACACATCTTGTGTCCATATATTTATTTGGTGGTCATGCCACAACCGTGCACGTGCATGCATGCGCGAGTCATAGTGAGTGTCTGCATTTTGGGTGGGGGCGCCAGCTAAATTCTTGCCTAGGGCAGCAAATTGGTCAGGGCAGGCCCTGCCTTGACATACTCATAAGTATTTCTTATCTGTGCTGACTGCATCCTCAATATCAATAAAATGTACACAATTGGGTTAATACATGCCTGGACACTTTAAACATAGCCTCACCTTTACCCCCTGACCAAAAGGAATGTCCATATAAAAACCATTGGTTTCTCTTTGGGACCTCGACCTCACACATCTTTTTTTTTTTATCAAAGCCAAGCAACCTGGTCATTGTTAATTTAAACTTTTTTTTATATGGTTTTATGATAATGTAGATATGTATTTATCTAACCAGTTCATGCACTTGTATTTACGAATATTCACTTTGAAAACCTTGTGAACCATTGCTCTCTTTGAAATTAGCAACAGCAGCTGATAGTAGGGACCAAGGAAATTACCACTTCAGATGCTGAAAGCAGCAATCCACTGGTTCAATCATTACAATAGCAGTGTACTGATTGAAGCCTTGTTTAAAATATGTTGTAAAGGGAAAAAAGGAACACAAGTAATTTGATGTCGCATCCACATGTGCTGCCGAGTGAAAGCTTAACACATTTTCTGCTCCAGAGATCCACTTGACTTCTTACTTGACTTGCCTAATCATAGGATTACACTTGACTTGAAATACCAGTGACTTAACTTGATTTGACCAAGTCAGAAGGACTTGGAACTTGCTTGGGGTTTGGAGCACTTGACTTGAGTCACATGTCTGGGTTTACCTTTTCAAAATGTGAAGATGTCAACCAGCATCTGCCTTACCCTGAAGGTCACTATGAATGTGAAAGGTTATTTTGCTCTTACATGTATTTTACTTGTGTCCTATTACATCATACTATTAGGTGACACAATCATTTCACAATTTATTTGTGTCCACTTTAGGTAATAGTAGGGAAATACCTGGAATATTGTGTACAGTAAACTTTCAATTTGTTCTCACTCTTTGTTTCTGTCCGACACAAACGTGCATAGGCACGTACACACTTAAAGAAGACAAATTGGGTGTCAGTTTTATAACCATGTGACCTCAAAAACAAAGAGAAGGTAGATAGTGATCTTTGGCTAAGGACATACTGACAAACAAACACACACAATACACTGCCCTAGGACTTCAAAGTCTAGATTGACGGATCAAGGGAGACTGGCTTGAATATAGAGAAGGGTAAATGTGATGATCGCATGACAGGCTTTAGCTGTCTTAAACTGAGTTGATAAACTGTGATGCATGCATAAATTAAAGTTCTTATGATTAAGATTGTGTCATAGAACTGCACATCCTATGTACACCCTCTCTCCCATAAATGAAATGAATGTTTGGTTGGTTAATTTATCATTCACTGAAGGGTATTACAGAGTTGTCATCTACATAAAGCCAAGTGACATATTACGTATTTATAAACTAGAAACATAATGGAATTGCTTTGCTTGCTTTAACCTTGTAACCGTGCAACATATATGTAGGGATGCACCATTACCGCTGTTTTTCATACCAAGTACAAGTACAAATACTTACAGTACATGTGAGTACTTGCCGATACGAGTACCGATAGGAGTACTTAATACTGTATAACCTTTACAGTTTGACTTTTCACCCCACCTCTTGACAATTTAGCAGAGCTTATTACACAGCTTAGTTGAAAACTTGACTCTGATGGTCAATTCGGACATTTCAGAGGTTAGTAATACTGTTGAACAAACCTGAGCTAAGCATAATAATGATCAACAGAGAGAAAGGAACAGAGGTTAGAAGACGGAGTGCTGGACATCAGATAAATCACCAGAAGAAGGCATACAGGAAGTAAATATAAACGGTAACACGGTATGGGCTCTGGCATTGTTTAAGGACTTGTTAGTGGAAAATAAACTGTGAACAGACTTGCACAATTACAGAAAACATCGATCAGTGCTGCCGTTCCGTGTAAATTAAGTTGTTGTTGGTGCAGTTCCAGTCGTTGGTGTGCCGTGGAACAGAGGTTTTTTTTCTTAGCATAAGCATTACGATCAACTAAAGTCAATAAAATATCTCCATTAATATTGGGAGTCAAGTCGTTAGTTTGTTTAGTATTTAGCCGTCTCATAAGCAGGATAATAAGTTCTCGCTGCACATTATCCATTATATAGTTTGCAGCCGGCTCTAATTTTGTCATCATTGCTTATCCTAAAATATTTCCAAACTGCAGACATTGCTTCTTCTCCGCCTACCTGCTCAACTTACGAAAGGTTAACGTCACGTTGCCGTAAAGCGGTATTGAGTGTGGTTGAATCTGAGATTACAAATACAAGTACAGTATCGGACTGATATACCTGGTATTGGTGCATCCCTACATGTATGTAGTATACTGTACACAAAGCTTGTCATGGGAACACAAAGGAAATGGAAATATATAAAATAAAGATGCGTCATCATTTCGAATAGGTGCCATCTCTCAACTTGGAGATGTGTTCTCAAAACAAAATTCACTCAAACTCTTTCCGCTGTTCCAAAAACTGTGACAATGGTAATTTTTCTCTCTAAATGCAACACTAGAATTAGCACATATGTACAATTTGTAAACTATATGTAGTAATGGGAGAATCCAAGCAAAGTCTTAAACATATCGTTGAGCACTGATGATATCCAAACACATATCTAATCTCAACTAAAACAATTTGGCATTCCTTCTGTCTCTTACCTGACCCTAACCACCATAAAGCTATAGCACAAAATATAAACCATATTTAATCCATGTCCCTCAAGCCCTATCACCATAGTGTCCCAAAAGAGAATGCTTTCCTCTTACTATAACATGTTTCATGATAACAAGTCCCAGAGTGCGCTGATCCATCATGAGACCTCTGAAATGAAATAATTAACTATGTGTGTGTTTGACGTTCTGAAAAAAAGCATTGTTCCAGAAAGCAGTGTTTCCCAGACTTTCAGCAGTTAGCCAGCAAAGCTATTTGTGTCCCCCTCCCTCATGGGCTAATACATTGTGCTGTGATCCCTTTGTCCATCAGAGGGACAGACATTTTCGGCCTAATGCAACTGGACCCCCGCTTATGACAGCAAATATCCCTGTTGGCCAGATGACAGCAGCTGAGCACAATACTTAATGTTGACATCACTTGCTAAGGGAATCTATTTCAGGTTTCTTCCTTGTATAGTGTGCTGTTAGAAATTGCTCTACTGCTCCCTAGACAAAGCACATATAAAAGCTTTGGAAGAAGAGGTGGCCCTGTGTGCTCAGGAATCCTCTCCAATCCCTTCAGACTCTTGCTTGTTTTTCCAGCTAGTACGAGCTCACCTCTGAATCCCTTGACAACATGGCACCTAAGAAGATTGAACCAAAGAAACCTGAGCCCAAAAAGCCAGAGCCTAAGAAAGATGCTCCTACAGCGGCTAAACCAGCTCCAGAGCTACTGCCCGAGCCACCCAAGGAGCCTGCGTTCGATCCCAAAAGCATCACTCTTGAGTACAATGCCGACCAGATTGAGGAGTTCAAGGAAGCCTTCACCTTGTTTGACCGCACACCGACTGGAGATATGAAGATCACATATGGCCAATGCGGAGATGTGATGCGAGCTCTGGGTCAGAACCCTACCAACGCAGATGTGCTCAAAGTGCTCGGAAAACCAGGGCCAGAGGACATGAGCACTAAAATGGTGGATTTTGAGACCTTCCTGCCAATGCTGCAACATATCTCCCGTGCAAAAGATCAAGGCAACTTTGAGGATTTTGTGGAGGGGCTGAGGGTTTTTGACAAGGAAGGCAATGGCACCATCATGGGAGCAGAGCTGCGTCATGTGCTGGCGACACTGGGAGAGAGGATGACAGAAGACGAGGTGGACAGACTGATGGTTGGGCAGGAGGATACCAATGGGTGTATCAACTATGCCTCCTTTGTTAAGCATATTCTCTCTGGATAAGCGTGACATTTAACCATGCAGACTTTACCTACGTTTTGTTCAATTTCTGGATCCTTGCTAAACATTTTGTGCATTTAGAGGTGATCATGTCACTTAGTGGGTGACATTATTAGTATGTCAAGAGCAGCAATTACTGTTCAATGCAAAAAAGTCCGCTGCAAAACCTATGATAAGTTATTTTTAATAAGCACTCTGAAGTATTATAAAATGCCAGTGAGATAATATAAAGAAAAACTCTACTAATAAAGAAAATATAATTACAAACTGCCTCACAAATGTCATTTCGGTATAAACAACATTCACATTTAAAGGACTGCTGATAAAAGTGCTCATTTTCTGTCTATTCAACGTTTCGCATCAACTGTGCTAATGTGATTAGGGGAAAGTATTGTTGGTAGATGAAAAACAAATAGGATTTGGCTCCATCTGAAAATAGAACAGATTTGATTCTATTCTACTTAACACAAAGACTGTGTGAATGAGCTAGCTTGTCATTCTGCTTGAGGGGCAGCTGCTGTGGATCAATATATAGTCCCACACGCTGGACACATACACACAAACACACATGCATACACTCATCCAGTTCCTTCTGACAACTACGAGACAGGTGCTCCAAGGACAGGCCCTCGCTTCTGGTGCAGTGGCTGACAGAGCAATTTGTGTTGATGTCTTTGGATTAACACAGTCAGTGAACAGTGTATAAATAACATGTTTAGGTTTAAACGGTTAACATTTTTTATGACAGAACATCTACTTAGTCATAACTTATCCACAATCGACACTTGATAGTTCACATCAACACGATATGAAAAGCTTTTAAAGCAGCACTAAGCAATTGTTGACTAGCAGGGTGCAAAAAGAGGCAGGTTTCTACATATTCAGCCTTCTTTGTAAGGCCATTGAGCTCTTTGGCTCACCATCATTTCGCACAGAGTAGGGAGCATACATTTGTGTTGTTTGTGTTCTTGTAAGGGAAAAGGCTGGCCAACAATGGTTTGGTGAGAACCACATGGACCAGCCAGTTGGAACTGAGTAAAAGCTGGGGGAAAAAGCTGTTGAGTGTTTTCATTCACACAGTGGAATGGAAACCCACTGGAAGACTCTTATTCAATGTCAAAATCAGACACAGAGCTGTGAAAATCATACTTATGAGGTTCATTTGTCTCTGCTGGCTTTTACATTAACATACACGAGGAACAGTGCTAAAAAGATCGAACAAATTACAATAATATAAAAAAAGACGTAAAATAAAACTGATTTGAATAAAAGATAAAACATTTGGACGCATGGACAACATCTCAAGTTGCTGTAAACCATTTTACCAATCAACTATAAATTACATTTTAATTTGTTATAGCATTTAAAATACACATGTTCAGAAACTATATTTAGCTTACTGTAGAAGGACTAAAAAGATGGAGCAAATTGGCAGAAGTGGCACTTACTCTATGCAGCTGTCAAGTACATGCAAAGGAGGTTCTAAGTGCACTGGGCAGCCAGCTCCATACCCGGTTGAGAGCCAGCCAGTCATTTTGACCTATCGTGATTAATCAGCAGCTGTTAGCTTTAAAGGCCTTTGTCAAATATGTGGGGCTTCTGGCTGAGAGGATCCACCAGCTTGTATACATCATTTATAATATTCGTTATACCGAACATTTACAAAAGGTGGACAAAAGATGTTACATGTTCATGAAGTGTGTCAATATCTGATGCCTCTACTGAAATGTCCAAAGCAATGGCTTTGCAATTGTTTTGGTTGTTTTAGAGTGTATTATATTAAAATGTCAGATATACAAACTGCTCTCTCCATAGTTCTCGCAGCCCAGGTGGCAGCATAAACCAGCGGAGTACTCACACTCTGACATAAATATCAAGTGGCAGCAGTTTGTCCCATTTAAAGTGGCAATTTGTGAGATCCTCATATTTTTGCTACAGGCAACAAGCCGTGTTCGGTGCCAAGCAGTTATTGCTTCAGCAATCTTGTGCTGTACCTGATTTTGGGTGTCAAAATATCCGGTAAGTACAGAGTTGTCTCTCAACCTATATTTAAATATTTTGGTCCTGTCATTGTTGTCTATCTTCTGTCAAAAACAAATTGCCTTCCATTGGGGAAATAATCTTTCATGGGGAAATATGCTGCAAATATAAACCTTGCATGTAGTCACTTGAGCATGCACGAGGAAAAGCAAATATTGAAAGAACATTATCCTTTCTTCTGCAATATTCAGGTACCACGCACATACAGTATACTGTATCTAATGTCCAGTTTAACACTGTTTAGCTTAGCAGTTACACATTACCATGAGAGAAATGACAAGGATGAATGGCAACCTTGGTTATCCAACAACTGGGAGTCAAAGGAGGTGCGCCAAGGTCAAGTTCAACCAACATCATTTGTTGGCAGCCTATCATTTCTCATGTGGAGCAACAAATTCACCACTCTATATTAAAAAATAGATAACCTCATTTCATTTACTAGATTTAGTAAGCAGTCTGATGGGATTTTGAATTACAAGAGCAGGTCTCATTTTTGGATGATTTAAGACTGACATTGTGTGGAGAAAATCATATATAATAAGGTGTCATATCCAACCTATAAACTCCAAACCCTTTTTACTCTTTAACATTGTCCAGGATATGATGGAATTGCTCTTCATACCTTACACAAAACAGTTGTTTTACCTTTTGATATTCACATTAGGCAGTTGTCTCTTCTTTCACAGTCTTACAGGTCACACACAGTTTGCAATCTTCTATTAACTGCCACTAAATTAATACAAATAGTTAACACCAATATCTATGTCTCCACTTGTAAGTGTAGGCTGTTCCAAATCAATATAGTTAATTGTTTGGTGGTGTGAGCTAATTACCCTGAGGGTTCCCTTCAGACGATCTTATAAATCCCTCCTACGCACAAATGAATGCTATTTCAGATTTCTAAAATGTTGTGTACCTTTGCAATGGAAATCAGCAACCCCTCAGTAGCTGATACTGTCATTATGATGCAGAACACCACCGAGCTTGTTAGCACTAATGACATCAGAGTGCATGAGTCCCGTTGACTGATGACAGTTAAGTAATCACACTGATGCTGTGCATAAAATAAAATAAATTATAACTAAGATATGTAATGCACCACTTCTTAGCTTAAGACTGATTTAGTCCATAAATGAAAGTGGTATTCTCTGATGAGGGTTTCAAGATCTTGAAACAAAACAATTAGTCAGATTAATTTAACACCTGGTATTGTTTTTGTGCAAGTGCAGGCAACACCAAGATGTTAAGCCCATCCATGAAACATTTTGTATTATTTGTTGCAATTTTCCATATCTCAAACATGCCATTTTTAAATGGTGTACCAATGTCAGAAATCAGATAAAATGAGTTCCAGGAACATAAAACATAATTCTCTTTTAACTAAAATAAATTAGGATCTTTGAAGGTACCACTCCACTTTACATATATCTTTACAATCTGAAAACTGAGGGTCACATTAGCCAAAAACCAACCAAGGTAACCCCCGCCCACCTTATCACCTGCATCTCCTCCTAGAGCACCATTGTGTTCTTTTTAACCAAATATCTCTCAGAGGGGCGTGGGGAGTGGCTCCTTATTTTCATCTAAAGTAACAGACACAGAATCAGCACTTTTGAAACAGGGCTTTATGGGATGCTACAAGCACAATCTGTTTGGTATTTGTAGTAAAACACTTCAGAGACGTGTTTTGTATATATCTGAGACCTATAATATATTGATGAAAAACAGTATAATAGGGGACCTTTAAATTGATACCAAACCAATTGCTTGAACGATGACAGAACGAGGAGATATAACACTGATGATCAATGTTGGGACTAACGCGCTACAAGTAACGCGTTACTGTAACTAGTATGCTAACGCATTACTTTTTAAATTCAGTAACTCAGTTACCGTTACTACATGGTGCGTTACTCCGTTACTGCGTTAGTTTTTTTATATAGTCAACAGCCAGGCGAACAGAGATGAGAACTATAGGTTACTTACGTAACCCCAGTTCTCAGAGTAACATGAAGTGAGATGTCTCACTATGGGATGCGCCTCATCGCGGAGCAAACAGAAGCATCAATCTCATTACGCCAATCCTGATTGGCTGGAGATCTTGATGTCAGCGTCAGGGAAATCACCCACTATAAGTAGCTTGCGCCACAACGCATGCGCCATTCAAAATAAGCACCTCTTCTCGCTTCACCATAGCAAGGAGGGCCGTCTGGTGAGACATCTCACTTCATGTTACTCTGAGAACTGGGGTTACGTAAGTAACCTATAGTTCTCATTCATAACACTCCGTTAGATGTCTCACTATGGGAAATTGTAGCTCCCGTATTGCCAGACGAGCTTATCTCGAAAATCACCAAACCGACCAGAACTTAACAGGTAGAGCTCTGACTCAACCAGGTGCCCAGCACTGCTTGAGTCACACTGGGAGCAGAACGTCCAACCTGTTAGGAGGCAGACAAAAGTGAGCGGCGAGGACCAGCTCGCCGCTGCACCAATGTCTTTGATGGGAGACATCCTGGACAGAGTCCAGAATGCAGCCAGACTCTGAGTCGAAAGAGCTCGCGGACCCGAGGGTGCCTGCGAACTCTGACTCGCATGAGCCCCAAAGCAATTGCTTCCACAGACCAGTGGGAGAGCCGTTGCTTAGTAACAGGCTTGCCCTTATAAGGGTTAGCCCAGGACACAAGGGGTTGGTCATTATGACAAAGCACCCTTGATCTGTCCCTGTACGTGCGTGAAGCACGGGCTGGACACGGCAAATCCGGCCGCTGTTCCCCGGAGGAATACAGTGGCGGGGAGGATGCCTTAATGTCAAATGTGGTACCCGAACCGACCGCCTTAAGATAAAGGCAGGGTCAGGCTTCAACCACACTCTGTTTGCCCTGGGGCAAACTGAGTGCATGAAAACTGTACAGATAGTGCATGAGTGCCACTGGCTCGCTTGGCAGCTGCCAGAGTCAGCGTCATGTCACACTGTATTTAGATTGTACCACTCACGGGCCAGGCCCATAGAGCCAAGCGCTCTGGGTGTGGGTGAAAGATCGCCCCCCCCCGCTTGGGACAGTATGTCCCTGCGTAGTGGGAGCTGCCATGGCTGCCCGCACAGCAGCTGATATATCTCCGCTAGCCAGTACATAGCTGGCCAGTGCGGAGCTATCAGGATAAGTGTGTGGCGTTGCTCTCTCACTCTGACCAGAGTTGGGGGTATCAGAGCCAGGGGTGGGAACGCGTACAGAAGGCCCGGGGGCCAATTGTGCGCGAGTGCATTCCACGCCTAACGGTGCATTTAGATCGCGCATCGAAAAGAACAGCTGACACTGAGCGTTGTCTTTCGATGCGAACAGATCCACCGCGGCTCTGCCGTAACGCACCCACAGCTGGCTCACAATCCTTGGATGTAGAGTCCAGTCTGCATAAAGTGGTATACCTCTGGACAGTAGATCTGCCCCGAGGTTCCTCACTCCCGGTACGTGCGTCGCTCTCAGAGAGAGGAGACGCCTACCGCTCCATAGGATAAGTTTGCGCGCCAGTGTGTGTAACTGGAGAGAACGCAAACCCCCTTGGCGGTTAATATACGATATTGTGGTCGTATTGTCTGTCCTCACGAGGACGTGATGTCCCCTGAGGAAAGGCAGAAAGCGTTTTAGGGTGAGAAACACCGCTAAAAGCTCCAGGTAATTTATGTGCGCCCGCTGGAGGTCTCTGCTCCAGAGACCCCTCACCGGGCGACCTTCATAAATACCTCCCCAACCTGTCAGACATGCGTCCGTGGTGACCACTTTCCATGAAAGGACAGCACCCATAGGCACACCTCGTACTAGAAAAGTCGGGTGCAGCCAGTGGCGCAGTGCCATTACGCATTTCACAGTAACCATCACTCGCGCGGGGTTTAGTTTTAGGGCGGCCACCCAGCGCTGAAACTCCCTCATGTGTAAGCGTCCCAGTCGTACGACCAGGATGGCTGACGCCATGAGCCCCAGCAATCGCAGGCATGATCTGAAGAGAACATGTTTGCGCAGCCGGAAAAGAGCGAGACAAGCTCTGAAAGCTTTCACTCTATCCGCTGACAAGCGAGCTGAAAAGGGCACCGAGTTCAGGTGTAAACCCAGGAAGAGTATAGTCTGCGCGGGGCACAACATGCTCTTCTCTGTGTTTATTATGAAACCCAGGTTGAGCAGGTGCTTTACGAGGACATTTGTCTGCGTAACAGCCTCCTGCTCCGACTGTGCAAGAAGCAGCCAGTCGTCCAGGTAGGTCGCCAGGCGAATACCCTGTTGTCTTAACGGGGCTATCGCGGCTTCCGTACATCGTACAAACACCCTTGGACTGAGAGACAGACCGAAGGGGAGTACTCTGTATTCATAACAGATCCCCTGAAATGCGAATCTCAGATATTTCCTGTGTGGGTAATATACTGGGATGTGAAAATACGCATCTTTCAGGTCGACTGATGTGAACCAGTCGTCTTGTCGCACGAGCCGCAGCAGAGATGTGTGGGTGAGCATTCTGAACTTATATCTTCTTAGATATTTGTTCAGAGCCCTCAAATCAAGTATTGGCCGAATTCCGTTCCCTCCCCGTTTGGGAACGAGGAAGTACTTGGAATAGAAGCCGCCCTGACTCTGCTCGGCGGGTACAATAGATATAGCCCTCTTTTCTAGGAGAGAGAGAATCTCTTTCTCCAGAATATGGGCTGACTCTCCTCGGGCCTGCGAATGCAGAATGCCCGAGAAGCGAGGGGGGGTGACAGCGAATTGGAGTCTGTAGCCCCGTGTTACTGTCTTGAAAACCCAAGCAGATGATGTGAGCATCTTCCACTGCATGCTCCTTAGAGCTAGTGGAGATGTCACATCTCTTCCCCTCTGAGTCTCTATTTGTTGTGTTATGGGGCCCTCTAGTGTCTGAACACAGTGGTGCCCCCTTTCGACAATCCCCACCGACACTGCGCATGCGCATGACGGTGGTGCCTTCACAACCCCAGCCGGCACTGCGCATGCGCGTGGCGGTGGTGCTTTTAAAACCCCAGCCGGCACTGCGCATGCGCGTGACGGTGGTGCCTTCACAGACCCGCCTGTAATCCGCCTTTTGAGAGATGCCGAAGCTGCTCTCAGAAGGGGAACAGTTGACGGGCTGTTTATTGGTTTTATTGTTTTTCTTATCATTTTTTTGAGCTGCGCCCTCGGCCTGAAGCCTGGATGCGTCAGCGGCAAATGTTTAATGACAGAGGAACAAACAGATTTGTGACATGTGTTTTTGCGGACTTGAGGATGGTGTTGAGGCATCTCTCGAGGCGGCGGGAACACATTTAGAGCTGGGGAACCGTGGACTTCCAGCTCTGTCACGGAGGGGAGAAGGAGGGGCTGTCACGCCGCTCGCTTCTTCTTCCTCGCCTGCTGGCCGAAATTCTGGGTTGGCTGCGCCTGAGCTGCAGCCGGAACCGGAGATTTTCTGGGCCAGCTCGCCCTCGTCTCCAGCCTGGGCTGGGGACTCGGGGCGGGCTGCGACCTCTGCGTTTTCGGTGTTTTAAACCGAGCAGGGTTCAAGGCAGCTTGGGCGAAGGACTGCTGCTGCGAAGGCAGCGGCTGGACCCTTCGAGGGAGGCAGAGGTGGAGTGCCTCGTCCTCCCTCTTTTTCGACTCACACCTCTTTTGCATGGAAGCAAGAGCGGAGCCGAAAATTCCCTCGGGAACGATGGGCATATCCAGCACATCCTCCTTTTCCCGGTCTGGGAGGTTGGTGAGGTTGAGCCATCTCGCTCTTTCCTGCACCACCATGATCCCCATTGCCTTACCTGTGGCCTGGACGGCGCAGCGTTCGACACGGAGACTTTTAGATGTCTGTGACCGCTGCCATCTCGTCCAGAGTGGCTGCCCCCGGGTTACCCGACAGGTCCTCGCAGAGCTCCGCTTGGTAAGCGGTTAGCAGCGAGGCCACATTCAGGGCCCTGGCGGACAACGCTGCGGCTTTGTAGGACCGTTCAGTCATTGTCGACTGAAATCGGTCCGACTTTGCCGGCAGCGTGGGGTTCCTGCTTGGTGACGGGCCCATCCTCGGTAGGAGGTGGGCTGCTACCAGCGGTTCCATGGGCGGTATGCGGAGCAGGCCGAGCTTCTCCATTCCGTCACAGTCTAGGGAGGAGGCACCCTGGATTGGGACCTTGTTGCTGAAGGGCCGGTCTCTCTACGAGACCGACACCTCATCCAACAGACCGGAAGGAGTTGCCTCTTTGTCCGCGCTGCTTGGGGAAAATGTTTCCCTTCGTAGCGGGACCTGGAGGTCTCCTTGGCCATTTCAGGCCACGGGATGTCGAGTCTGGCCGCAGCGCGTTTGCACACGGCCTGCAGGTCCATACTCAGACAGGGCGAAGCTGGTGTGCTATCGTCTGGGAGAGCAGCCCTCGCTCCAGGCTTTGCAGCCTGAGCCGATGACATGAAGATGTCCTCTTCATGTTCATCCGACTCGGACAGGAGGAACACCGAGGCGTCCTCTTCGTCCTCGTCGTAGTGAAGCTCGAGGACATCCTCCGCGGGTGAGACCATGGTGAGGTCTAACCGGGAGCCCCAGCTCGGTAAAGCGTGGGGTCCCGTTCCCGTGTGTCTTGCCGCCACCGGGTCCCGGCCTGCCAGGGCGCGGGAATCCGGTTCTGCGGCCATCTCAGATACTGAGCCCCAGACCGACATGGAGAGGGGATCACTCTCTGTGGCAGATGTCCCCGCGTCTTGACTGCCGGCCGGCAGGTCAGAGGACATGGGGGGTTCCTGCTCCGACAGGCTAGCTTGGCGTGCTAGCCGTCGGCGGAGGCTCTTTACGGTGAAGCGGACACAATGTCCGCACGAGCCGGGGTTGTCGATAGCGCCTCGGGCGTGTTCCAGCCCGAGGCAGGACGAGCAGACCTGGTGTGTGTCTGTGCCCGAGATCTTCAACCCGCAGCCTCGAGCCACCGAGTCCCTGACTCCTCTGGTGTGAGGGAGAGGGGCGTCCATCTTGTTCGCCTCGTGGCGTGGCGTGGCGCTCTCAACAGGTAGGTTGGGAGAAAAAGAGGTAACCACCCTGTCCTAAATCCGGAGAAAAGGACGGTGTGGGTCTTTTATTCCCGGAGAATACTGACTGGTGTGGCAGTATGCTCCTTTTAATCCTTTCCTCCTCCGTGGGGAAGAGAAAAGAAAAGACTTCCTCGCTACCGTGGTGTCGGTAGTGAGGGAGCAAGCTAACGCTAGCTTGAAAAAAGTCAGACCTAGCTTACTTTCCGGGGAAAGAGAGCGGCGAGGTCGATTTCAACAATAACTAGCGTTAGTAATTACCGTCTTCCTGCGAAGCAGAAGGAGTAGCCGGCAAGCGCCCGTCGACCGAAATGGATATTTGGGTTCAGTCTGTGGACCGTGAAGCTTGTCCGGCTACCATAGAGATGTGCTCTGAAGCGAGAAGAGGTGTTTGAATGGCGCATGCGTTGTGGCGCAAGCTACTTATAGGGGGTGATTTCCCTGAAGCTGAGGTCAAGATCTCCAGCCAATCAGGATTGGCGTAATGAGATTGATGCTTCTGTTTGCTCCGCGATGAGGCGCATCCCATAGTGAGACATCGAACGGAGTATTATGAATGAGAACTGTACTTAAGTACTTGAGTAAATGTACTTAGATACTTCCTGTGTCACATGCGGAGACGGGCTGTGGGCGTGTTTTTGTTGTTTACTAACAAGACTATCATGGCGGCGGCGGAGCTCAAGTCTAGTTTCTCCACCTGGATATATTCTCACTATTTCACTTTTGTCGAGCACAAAGAAAATAACGTTTTAGTTAAATGTAAGTTGTGTCTTGGCGGGTCAAAGATCTTATCTACTGCCCAAACCAGTAATTAAAATCTCTTAAAACATCTGCAAAAACAACATGCTGGGACGAAGCTAGTAGCTAAGACCACAGAGACTCAGCCGACGCCACTCCACCTCCACCTAAGCAACAGCGGCTGGATTTTAACCAAGGGACTGCTAGCCAGGGAAAAGTCGATAAAGCCATTGCACGGTATGTTGTAGTAGAACACATGCAGGCTATTGCTACAGTGGAGTCACCCGCTTTCAGGGAGCTAGTTAGCATGATAGCATGTCCGGGCGGCAAACGGCATATATGGGACGGAAAACTTTTTCCAACTACCTGGAGAAAGAATATACAAAAATGGAAAGCCAGCTAATATCGATGCAATCCAGATTGCATATAATGCATGTCAAGTTGATCAACAGATTGTATTATTCTCCAATGCAATAACAGTACTGAAATGAAGGCTATAAGGGCATTAATGGGAGACATGTTTCCAAGTAACGAAAACGTTTTCACTTTTGGGTGACTAGTAACTAGTAAAGTAACTGAGTTACTTTTGACATGAAGTAACTAGTAATGGTAACTAGTTACTGGTTTTCAGTAACTAGCACAACACTGCTGATGATTCACAGTATTGCTACAGTCTGTGGCTCCTTTGCACAATGTCCTAGAGAGCATACGGCAGGAAAAGCTACATCTGTGTACAATAAACAGCCTCTATCTTCGCAGCTGCTTTCATTACAGTTCTTTCAACATGTGCTGTTCCCAGGGATCAATATTTCTTCACTTCGTGCAGTGTAGATGCTAGATTAACTGCAGCTCCAAGGGCAATAATGAGGAGTCCCTGGACTTGTTTGAAGATGTGAGTTTATAACATTAAAACTGTTCTGTTTGAGACTTATCCAGCCCAGATGCTCTTGCATTATAATAATAATAAGTATTCATACAAAGAGGGACAATTTATCAAAAAGGAATCACTTTGCAATTATTCCTGAATATGATTATACAATGCATCTCTATATGATTGGATAAAACCATTAGGGTTAAATATGGCAACTGACTGAATATGTAAACATCCTCTGAGAGTTATGTAAAATGTACCTTTTTTATTTCCTAATGTATAAATGCAAATGAAAAATAAAGGTTATTAGATCATAATTTGTCTTCTTCCTCGAAGGTAAATGTTACCTACGGCATTATATTAAAGTGTTAAAAATCAAGCTCAAATAGGTGGAAAGTTATACAGACAAACTAAATACATCTGCGAAGATGCAATGTTTTAATTTGTATTGATCTATTTAGTCAGAACATAACATTTTCTTTATAGGGTCCAAGTTGGATTTTGACCAGCAGTGATTGAAAAATGTATACTTATACAATAACTCTTAAGCTGCGGGGATACTGTTCCTGCTTTATGGAATTAATGGTGTTTTGGAATTCTCTCAGATTTTCCTTAATGTGCTCCTAAAATATATCTTAATTAAAGTGTCTCATCGCATTATACAATGTTGAGATGCAACAGAGAACATAATCACCAACCTAATTTGTCTTGTTAAAGGTTTTGAACTTGACTTCTGAATGTACACTGAACAAAAATATAAATGCAACACTTTTGTTTTTGCTCCCATTTTTCATGAGATGAACTCAAAGATCTAAAACATTTTCTATATACACAAAATAACCATTTCTCTCAAATATTGTTCACAAATCTGTGATAGTGAGCACTTCTCCTTTGCCGAGATAATCCATCCCACCTCACAGGTGTGGCATATCAAGATGCTGATTAGACAGCATGATTATTGCACAGGTGTGCCTTAGGCTGGCCACAATAAAAGGCCACTCTGAAACGTGCAGTTTTGCTTTATTGGGGGGGTCTGGGGGGGTCCGAAAACCAGTCAGTATCTGGTGTGACCACCATTTGCCTCACGCAGTGCAACACATCTCCTTCGCATAGAGTTGATCAGGTTGTTGATTGTGGCCTGTGGAATGTTGGTCCACTCCTCTTCAATGGCTGTGCCAAGTTGCTGGATATTGGCAGGAACTGGAACACGCTGTCGTATACGCCGATCCAGAGCATCCCAAACATGCTCAATGGGTGACATGTCCGGTGAGTATGTTGGCCATTCAAGAACTGGGATGTTTTCAGCCTCCAGGAATTGTGTACAGATCCTTGCAACATGGGCCCGTGCATTATCATGCTGCAACATGAGGTGATGGTCGTGGATGAATGGCACAACAATGGGCCTCAGGATCTCGTCACGGCGGTATCTCTGTGCATTCACAATGCCATCAATAAAATGCACCTGTGTTCGTCGTCCATAACATACGCCTGCCCATACCATAACCCCACCACCACCATGGGCCACTCGATTCACAACATTGACATCAGAAAACCGCTCACCCACACGACGCCACACACGCTGTCTGCCATCTGCCCTGAACAGTGAAAACCGGGATTCATCCGTGAAGAGAACACCTCTCCAACGTGCCAGACGCCATCGAATGTGAGCATTTGCCAACTCAAGTCGGTTACGACGACGAACCGGAGTCAGGTCGAGACCCCGATGAGGACGACGAGCATGCAGATGAGCTTCCCTGAGACGGTTTCTGACAGTTTGTGCAGAAATTCTTTGGTTATGCAAACCGATTGTTGCAGCAGCTGTCCGAGTGGCTGGTCTCAGACGATCTTGGAGGTGAACATGCTGGATGTGGAGGTCCTGGGCTGGTGTGGTTACACGTGGTCTGCGGTTGTGAGGCCGGTTGGATGTACTGCCAAATTCTCTGAAATGCCTTTGGAGACGGCTTATGGTAGAGAAATGAACATTCAATTCACGGGCAACAGCTCTGGTGGACATTCCTGCTGTCAGCATGCCAATTGCACGCTCCCTCAAAACTTGCGACATCTGTGGCATTGTGCTGTGTGATAAAACTGAACATTTCAGAGTGGCCTTTTATTGTGGCCAGCCTAAGGCACACCTGTGCAATAATCATGCTGTCTAATCAGCATCTTGATATGCCACACCTGTGAGGTGGGATGGATTATCTCGGCAAAGGAGAAGTGCTCACTATCACAGATTTTTTCAGATTTGTGAACAATATTTGAGATAAATGGTTATTTTGTGTATATAGAAAATGTTTTAGATCTTTGAGTTCATCTCATGAAAAATGGGAGCAAAAACAAAAGTGTTGCATTTATATTTTTGTTCAGTGTAAATTAAGCGTTGAAGCATAACTTTGGCCTTTCTGGCTCATTCTCGCCAATAGATCTTGAGAATGTATTTCTGAGAACACAACAGATATGACTGAATCTCTGAAACCCCTATAGGCGAGTCAAGCCCTATAACAGAGTTTCCACTAAGCTTTCACCTTCAAACCTATATTTGACATTTATTATTCTGGCTGGCCTATATAAAAATATTTTTTTAGGAAGGACAACGTTTTTACATGCCTGCCCATAGGGAAGGTGAGCCCTTATGTAACCCTCCAGAGATGTGTCCTTTGTCATCCTCAGCGGCGTGAAGCTATTATTTTTCTGTAGTCTGTGCTCCTCAACAAAGAGTCAAGCTGACAGTCATGCTCGACTTTCTACCTTTCAAATAAAACAAGAAAATTACAAATTTGACATTCTGTTGTTGTTTCAGACTTTTGTTTCATTCTTTTATTCTTTCAGTCAAAAAAAAAAAATCCCCGGTTGGATTATCTTGTTCTCAACATCTTAACAACCGCATACAGTGTGGTAATGCAGTAACATAGCAGCAAGGGAATGTACTGTACTTCTTTCTTGAAATGAATTGGTCTTTCAGAAAGAAAGAAGTACACAAATACATACACCGACTTCTCTCAGACTTTATAGAGCAAGAGAGATTAGTTGGCAACACTTGGAGGTTCTTGGCACTATGGGGTAACTCCTCTCCATATATCTTCTGTGTCTTACCAGGTTGTACAACTGTGTGTTGTGCTTCTCCTTTTTCTCTTCAGACACTTCCCCCTGCTTCTTCATATTCTTTTTCTGTTATTTTCTTTTGGGTTCCTCTGGATTTAATGTAGGTTTGTATTACTAGAAAAATATGTGGAAAGGACTATCTGTTGGAAAGCAAAACTTTGACAGTAATGTTATTTGGCTGCCAATTGTCATGTCACAGTGATTGGACCTATTCTGCATTTAATTGTATGTATTCTACCAAAGCCATTTGTATGTGTTTGTGTGGGCGTGCATAAATTAACACAGCGTACACTATGTCTTGCTATATGCATGTATGTTGGGGCTGAATAGAATGGCAGCACCCTGCTAAAACAACAATGGTTGGCCTACAAAGTCAGCATGTATACGCAGAGCATACTAAAATATCAAACAAACTGAAAAAAAACCTTGAAGCCATATGCCCTAAACATCCATGTCAATCACAGGGAATTAAGTCATTTGGTGGCAAGTCATATTGATGTCTTGCAGTTTTAGAGGGAAACACTAAATCTATGTCCTGAGGTCTAATCCTAATTGAGTGTTCTAGACAGTGTTTTCCTCATGTGTTGCCGTAACGGAGAAACCATTGTAGAGATTACAGACACAGCCTCTGGCCAAAACATCTAAGTAGCAGTAAGAGGAAACAATTTCTTACATTTCTCATTAAATATTGCAAATTTACTTTAGCTTCAAGTCTGTTTTGAATCTCATGTTGGAACTGATTACATACTTTTCTTTTTTCTTTGATGCCTCGTAGGTGCAGATTATTGGTCTATATTTGTTGTACTGACCCCCAAAAACTACAAACCAAAGTGTTAGACAATTTAGGATTGCTTTTAAAGTAAATGAAGAGACAACAAAGTGTATATTTCAGGCAAAAAAATTAATTAATCCACTGAAGTTGTTAGGCCTCATTACCGCAAAGAGGATCAAGATTGTTTTCCCCTCCTTTCCCATGTGGAATTAATTTGTTTTGATCAGTTAGCTCTTTGTAAAATAATATCGGCATATGTAGCCGTGAGGGATTCACAATATAGCTCAACCTATGTCTAGCCAACAATCATGTTTGTGATTTAGTTGAGAAATAGCCCTTAAACAGAGTTGCTGTAGAAAGACACACTAGGTGGATTAAGCGAGTAGTGAATGGCAGCAGCTGTTGTGTGTGGAGAGTGTGGAGAAGACAGATGTTCTCAGAGCTGAAAACTATTTAATTCACACCTTAATACCTTTGCACAGCGTTACAAGGCCTCAAACTATTTAGAGTCAAAGTTTGATATATTGGAAACAAGTTTCCACAAACACACTGGTGCTTGCTAAAGACCTTTTAAGACACAATGCAGAGGCGCCACCACTGCGCTCTGAAACCAATTACTTCCAATGGCTTGGTCGTGCCACGATGACCTTTCAATGTGGCAAGAAAAGTATGTGCACAGAAAAGCATCATCCACCTAGACGAACTTTATGAACCCAGGAGTAAGGACAGCTTAAATCGCGCTGTATATGGAAAGGCAATATAGGTTGCTGAACCAACATTTGAATGACTGCCCATATGAATTGCACTCTCAGCTATGATAAAAATATCTCAAAAGGCAGATGCATCACTATTAAAGGTCCCCTATTATACTGTATTTCATTAATATATTATAGGTCTCAGATATATACAAAACATGTCTCTGAAGTGTTTGGCTCCAAATACCAAACAGATCATTGTAGCATCCCATAAACCCCTCTGTTTCAGCCCTGTTTCAAAAGTGCTGATTCTCTGTCTGTTACTTTAGATGAAAATAAGGAGCCACTCCCCACGCCCCTCTGTGAGATATTTGGTTAAAAAAACACAATGGTGCTCTAGGAGGAGATTCAGGTGATAAGGTGTGGGGGGGCTTACCTTGGTTGGTGATTGGCTAATGATTACACAGGCCAAAAAATCGTAATGACATCATAAAGCAGCCAAAATCTGATCAGCTGATTTTCAGACAGGTTTTTATAAAGATGGATCTTTCAGAATCTCTTTACACAGAGGGAACACATGTTGATGTATAAAAGACAAGTGGCATCTGAAAGCATCTGTCATATGAATTGAGTACATATTCTACTTTTCTAATTGTAGATGTGTTTGTGTTCCAAACTGAACAGCGCTGCACCAGAAAGAGAAAGCATTTGCCATAGGGTATGACAAATGTGTTATTCTCAGCACTTATGTGTTCTTAATTGCATAATCATGTGCTTTCAGTTTTGCATCATTAAGGTAGAATAATAAGATGCACACTTTAAATCAGGCATGGGCAAACTAAGGCCCGCGGGCCATATACGGCCCGTTGGCCTTTTGAATCCGGCTCGCCGAATATTGGTACAAAATTGTCCAAATTATAGTGAAGACCGCATTCATTTTGCCTTTTTCCTGCAATACCCGGCATTTCAGTTGATCCCACTAGATGGCGCACTCTAGACACAATTGACCTTTGCTGGAGTCTGGTCTATTCTCTCAGCTGGCCCCACTCGGCAACCCAGCAAGATCGGCGAATACAAGTTGTAACAAGCAGCGCTGAGCAAAGTGACCAGAACGCGACCACACACTTATAAAAACACTTATATAAAGTCAGGCAACACTAACCAGGCTTAGTGTGATTCTGTTCATTTGACCTTACTTTAATAACCATCCGTTCACTGTTATTGACCATTGTGAAGAGGCAGACGTTTTCCTGTTGTTTTGTATTATTGCAAATATCGGATGGAATCAATACATGGGCTACATGTGGCCATCACAAGTAAAATCATAACGAAAACTACGCCGGTAAAATATGCGTGTAGAAAACGGCTTATGCCACAATATGATAGCAAAAAGTAGTCAAGATAGTCTGATTAGCTAACATCGCAGTAGAATGCCAGAGAAACGTTCATAACAGCGTTGTGATGCCAAACAGCTTTCAGACTAAAACACATTCACTGATGGATGGGGATGGGGGATATTTATCAGCTGCTTGTGTGACAGTCAGACAGTGAACACTTTACAGCGGCCGCTGCCGCGAGTTAGCGGGAGAATAACCTCCGGTAGACTAGCAGCACTGCAGCGGGCGGTAATGCAGCTGAACCACATTAATAAACAATGCACCATGGCACTCTGGAGAAAGGTACAAGGTTGGAGAAGTAGTTCTTTAATTTAATCTGGCTTCGTATAATTAAAAACTACCCGACGCAGTCCTCTATTGATGTTGTTGTGAGCGGTGTTGCGGAGAAAATCAGCGACGTAAAAGGCTGTGTGAGTCATAAGAAGGCACGTAAACGGTTACGTCATGACGTAAACGATGACGCAATGACGCAATAATTCACCTTTGAACCTAATTCACCTTTGACCCTGCATCTGTAACAATGAGTGGACCAAAGAAAAGAAAAGTCAACATTGAGTGCCGAGTGTATAATGAGGAGTGGACAGCTAAATATTTTTTCACAGATCTGCTACTGGCCCGGCCCGTCTGTCAAATTTAAAACTCATAGTGGCCCCCGAGCCGAAAAGTTTGCCCACCCCTGCTTTAAATCTATACTCCCCTAACTGGATTTCAAATCACATAGCCATTAAAGAACCTCATTTTAAATGTCACTTTTGAAGGTAAATGTCTGTATGGCATTGAAATATATCAAGAAAACAATTCCACAAGGACAATTAGAAAATGTTTAGGTTTGTCTGCAGGTCAGTGTGTTGATACCATTTTCTGAGAAGGGCAAAGTATATCAAGAGGTCATTTCGTTTCAAATGTCAAGTGCAAACATCAGTGAGGCTGACATGGCCACTGTGATCACATCTGCTCATAGTGCGAGTGAAACTGTGGATAATGGAGTCTCATGGCCAGCCACTCAGTGTGAGATGCTGTAATGTACCGTCCACATAATGGTGTCCAAGATGTAATGGTCGAGTGGTGTGACAGCATGTTATTTTCTGATAACCAATAGTGTCAGTCTGTGTGTCAGTGAAGTTCTGGGTGGGCTTTCAGCAAATCAGAGTCGAAGAAGAAGGCTTATATAAATAACTAGTGTATTGTCGCGGTACTATATCTGATTGGATATGGGTAGACAAGGGCAGCGAGGTGACTTTCAGTTGTTCTCAGTAGCAGTAACAATTGTTTATTCCATCATTTTTTCTAAAGATGTATTTAAAGAAAAGCCCTTTAAAAGGGGTCAGTCAAGCTATTGTTGATTTTTCATGTAAAAAGCTTACTGTGCAAAAATGGATCACAAATGGTTCATGCTGAGCAGAGTAAAGGGCTTTATATCAGTATTCCCAGCTAAACACTGCAAGGGGCTTGCAGAATTTAGCACCACAGATAACAGTTCCTTGATTGAAGATTAAAATCTTTTTAATTCTTCAAAGGCTGCAAGCAATGGGCCCATCTAGTTATTTACCTTTCCAGCAAACATATCTCCACAGCAATTTATTAAGCACTCATGTTTGTGAAAGATATACTTGCTGTAGTTAGCAGATACATCTCGCATTCCACCATTGGTGCATGTACCAAAGTTTGATTGATTAATGCATCGGGTCATCAACATAATATCGAATTTAAAAAAAGCCTAAACTAATTTAAAACATGAACCTTTGTTCTGGTTAGTTGCCAACTTTTGCTGTTTACTATGATGTAAATAGGATTTAGAATTAGTCTTGCACTGGCCTCAACATGATGTATTAAGGTCTTACCTTTTAGTAGATTAAATCCTTACAGCCATATAAAGGTGGAAGGAATGCATCTTCCTCCAGGCTGTTGCAATATAACCTGCGAAGAGTCAGAGCTCTTGTGCACATGAAACGGATTGAATCAAACTTCTGCTAAGTTTTCCAGTGTATGTAGTGCTTATCATCAGGACTGTTGGATATAGCAACACATTAGGGACACATTGGACACACAGATCCCTCAGTGTGTTCTGTCCATGTTTCCATGAACTGAACTCCAGATGACCTTTTCACACCGATATTCTATAGCACAATTGTAAATGTTATCAATCTTCAACACCCGTTGTTATACTTTTCTTCATTTTATTAGGCCACAAGTGATGTATACAACGTTTTTAAAGGAATTGTGATAATATCCAATGAGAGGGAGCAGCATAAAGTATGTATACAGTTGCAACAGATCAAACTACTCTATTGTTACTCTCTGGACCTTGTATCTAAGTGGAATTAATGAATAAATACACAATGTTACTTTACATTTACCAAAACTTACATTCACATTTGCATATATCACCTAAAACCTGATATATTAAAAGTATAAATTGCTTTTATGCTGGGGGTTTTCGGATTATTACTCTGTTAGAGAATTGCTGGAGTCCAGCACATCATTTGCACGACATTGCAATCAATCAACTGTTTTTCTATAGATTGAACAATCAAAATACATCGATCTGTTACTTGTGCTTAGCTGTTTCTCCTTGCTTCCAGCCTTATAGCTTAGTCAAGCTGTCCCCTCGCTATAGGTTCATATTTGTTGACATGTTTAAAAGTTGTATGACCATAGCCAAAAATTAAATAAGCGTATTTATTTTTATTTAATTGCATCAATGTCCATCAAATATTTCCTCTCAGAAGAAATGATGTCCCTTATATAAAACTGACATTCCTCATGATAACAAGAGCAATTCTTCTTTTAAGCTGATATTGTGGTTACGCTAACCCTCTGATACCCTCTGATATGTAATATATGATAATGTATTCATCCTAATTCCAAACCATTACCAAGCACTCAGTGAGCCCACTGGATGCCTACAGCCAAAAACAGTCCAAAAATTACTCTCTTTTCATTGCTCACTCCATTGTGCTTTATGCCGAAAGCCATGACTCAGATAGATAAGGGCCTAAATGTACAGAATTCCATACAGGCAACGTCTTTGATTGAACCCATTAGGCTCCAACTTTGTTGACGCTGTAAGAGGAGTTCACTGAAAAGCAGCAGGTGATAGTCAGTCTGCTTGCTACATCTGCGTGGAACCTCATCGTGCTGCAGATAATCTCCTGGGGCTTGTCGGCCTCCTGCAGCATCGAATACTCTCCTTAGGATATAAATACATGCTTTGTAACATACATAAAGTATAATCGTATAGTGTGCCGAATAATTATAATTTAGATTTTTTTGCAAAAAAGTGAATAGATAGCCATTGGTAAAATGTATTATGTATAAAAATGTATAAATGTTTAAAACAGAAGATTTAATAATTAAGGATAGGATGAGCCACTAATGTTTTTGTTTTGCACTCGGCTCATTCTCATTGCCTGCAGGTACACAATAGTTTGACAACTGTCCATCACCTGGATCCTACGTCTCAGTACCAGTAAAGTAAATTATGTCTGACATTGTAGTAAACTAAGGCCGCCCAATTTACTGTGAATAACCTAACTTTTGACATTGCTTGTCAATAGCAAACCCCCAAAATGCCCCAATTAGATGCATTGTGTTTGACACTGTGCTTGTCAAGAGGGCAAGACATAGCCATTAAATGTTTTTTTTTGGGTTATATTTCTACGTCTACCCATCATTCCTGCAGGCTTTGTTAATAATGCACTAAACAACTTGAGAGGTGACATCAGGGGACGCATAACACAAATGGCCAGACAATCAATTTACAAACCAACCTGATCCGCTTTGTAGTAATGCACGAGGTAACTGACACACACACACACACACACACACACACACACACACACACACACACACACACACACACACACACACACACACACACACACACACACACACACCACACACACACACACACACACACACACACACACACACACACACACACTGATTCAACAGCTCTGACAACCACCCTAACAGACAGTATAGTATAAAGAAAATGCTGCAATGCAGGTTTGAGAATAGGTAAAAGAGAGATTGCCTTTAGATTCGCACTGGCATAGCTTTCCACATCTCAGATCAATATTGTCTATCTAGTGAGAGCTTTTGATATATGAGGAGTCAATGCTGCTTCCTTCCCCCCACTAACTGAGGTTCTTGCTCTTCTATCAAAATAAAACGTTTGAGTTCGTTACAACCAACCTTTCCAAAGGAATGTTTTTATTAATTGCATGAAAATGAGGAGAGCTAATGGAAGCTGTATCTTAATAGATTCAGCAAAAATTATTCCAAGGTGAATCAAATCTGACACTAACATTTGTGTTCACAATGATATTTTAATTACCACACACAGGTGGATGGCTTTATACTGAAGGCTGGACATCATGTTCCTAACCCTGACTCCGTACAAATTGCGTTCATCATTCAAAGAGCACGGTGCTGGCCTCTCAAATAACAAATAAGGGAGGGAGCTGTGCTAATTTAATAAATGAATAACACACTTATTGATTTTAAATATTTTGTGTCTGAATGAGTATTGACTAGAGAGTCTCTCTGGTTCCTAACTAATAAAGCACGTACACTATTGAATAATGCAAGGGAGGAGTTTCTGTAAGTGTTGCTGTATCCTCAGAGTCAGTGTGTAAACAGAGCTTTGCTAATCAAACAGGGCTGACTGTAAATGACTAGAAGATACATGGAATGCATTTGAAAGACAGTCATACTATATTATTTATTTTACTAGTTATATCTTACAATATTTCAGTTGTTAATCAAACTGAATATGTAGTGGTATATAAAGTGAGACATAAGTGTACAAATCACTTGGCTAGAAAACAGCATTTAACACACAATGTCAAGGCAAGCATACTGTAAGTGCAGATGCAAAGTATACAATAGTTGTTTTTTAAAGTGCCCTGCTTATACAAATACACAATGTAGAAGAACTTTGCCCTAAACACTCTTGCATGCAGCATAGGTGTGGAGGTGGACAGCAGCACTGAAAAGCACAATGTAGGCTTCAGTGGCCTACAGGACTTTAATTCTGCAGGGAATCTGACTCAACTTCATCTTAACTGGCAGGAAAGAAAATATCTGCTATAGTGATTTGTGTTTTTACTGCAACAGTTCAAACACATACATGTATCAGTTGATGCTTTACTATTAAATTACACATTTGTGACCCTGCATTCTCAATTATTCAATGGATTAATTAGCGGGTATAGGTGCTTCCAGCTTCTTCACTGACCAGTCTTGATTGGATATTTAATTGTTTCTTGTTATTAACTTTGGATGTACTGCCTCAAACTGTCCCCTCATCAGCACCTTGTTACCTTTACTACATTTATCAACAACCTTTTTTGGAGTTTATTGTCATTAGCCCTTGCACAACATTATTTGGAGAAGCCTCCTCCTTTTGTAAAAAACGTTTCATTCGCCAGTAAAGACAAGCATTTAATTACACTAACATGGTCTCATTCAACACAAAGAGGGAACAATAGATTAAATGTTACTTGGAACATAACCATGCTCTTTCTGTCACTACATTTGCAGCAACGATATCTATCGGCTTCAAATGTAATTCGGGTATCATCAACATGTTTACCATCCTACACCAGCGATATCATTCGGCTTATGTCATTCAGAGACTCCCACTAATTGCTGCTAAACGAGTGGAGGTGTTAATGTTTTAGTCAATGTGTATACAAAATAGTTCAATAGTTCAGATTTGTGAAATCTGTCAAAAACAAGATTTATTTTTCGTTTTATTTAGAGTTTTCTAAGAAAGAAAAAATGGAAATCAAAACAGCGATAAAGATTTACACTCCCCTTGACTAACAATATCAATTTCAGTGCATAACGATTTTGTAGAGAAAGAAATTCCAGGAAAAGAAAGTGAAAAAATGAGAGAAATACATTCCAATTACACACATATCTGGGGAATTCATGAATAAAGTTGAAAGAAAGCTTTAGGCCACTGGCTTGTCCTCTATGCGGGATTTTTTTAATGTGAACCTTATTGGTCTTTCGGAGACATATCTAACTACCGCCCTATTACTCTCCCATGATATGCTGCCACTCTGTGGCATTTTCACCAAACCTTTCTCAGTGGGAAAACACGATGGCCCCCAATTGAAAGCATGTTAAAAAGGTCACACATCCAAATAAATGCCAACAATGCCAAAGTATTTCCCTCCTTCCACTCAAATAAGAGGCCTTGCTGCACACACAGGGAGAGCCAGTCTGGTTGAAAATACCTCATGTAATGTGAGCTTGGCCTTTAATTAAATAGAGCTGGATTGATCTTTTTTGGGTCACAGCTGAATGGAAGTGTAGAAGAAACCGAGCTGCATTATGACATGGTTTCCGATATGATGAGAAGGTTTTAAGGTTAATTAAAAGAACAACTGTATCTGTACAGTTCAAGTTGTTTTCATTTCATGTTTGTATTTAAAATATATAACCTTTTAAGTGTTCTAAATATATATGTGCTTTGCTTTAGTCTTGAGCTTTCATAATGACTGTCAGCAAGGAGTGTAGTTTAGCTTGCCTGTGTGATAAACAGTAATTATTCTGTTGAGAGGAGAGGCTGTGCATTTGACTTCGACCCCTAGCTGACAGCCCAACTTGCTGAGGATGTATTCAGCTTGACTTTTCCAAGGTTATGGAGACATTTATCAGTGCTGAGTACGTTCTAAACACAATAGAAGAGGAAGATGCATAAGGGCACTCTCCTAAAGTACAGGGCACTGGCTGAGCTCTACATCTTATAAACCAAGCACTGTGTTAGTGGAAAGACAATGTTGTCATGGAAAACAATATTTCATTAATCTAGTTTTCAAAATGAATTAAGTAACTTACATTTATTAGAGTGAATCTCTGTTAAGTCAACTATTGGAAAATATCTTCCTCCAGGATTATTGTCTGGCTTGAATGATCTCAGTAGGAAAATCAATAAGACATGTATATCAGTTCATTTAATTCATTTTTTGCCCAATTATAATTTTTCAGGGTCACAGATGACTGAAGCCTATTGAGCAGAGGGCACAAAATAAAATGTGAATTATTGACCTTTTACAATCCACCATGCATGTCTTTGAGGATGCAGTGGGAGTACCTGATGTAAATCAAAGTAAACACTGCACATGGTGAGCTCTAACCTACCTCTTGTTATCAGGCAATGCTAACTATGAGCCACTGAGAGTAAATACTGAGGTAAGAAACAAGTATATTTTAATGAAGCAGTTCATACCCCTCCTTCATGTGCAGCACATCTAAAAATATCATGTGTCTTTGTTTTGCACATAGTTGCCAAACATGTACTTCAGCATCCTCTTTAACCTCTTTGTACCCAGTATGAGGTATGGACTGACTAAATTAAGCATGGGATGCGACAATTTAAGAATCAAAACTATAGTGCTGACTAAAACCGGGAATTCATTTGGTTAAAGTCCTGTTGCTTTCCCCGAAATGTTAATATCCATAATGGTGCCATTTTGTCAACATAATGAAGAAATAAATGGTGTGGGGTAATAAATGACTTTGTTAAATGAAATGGAAAATGAAAGGTTGATGTAGTATGAGCCTTTTTGCATTTTCATTATTTTGTGCTACCATGCTCAGCCCTCCCATCAGTGTTACAGTGGCTCTAGACTACACGGTAAACCTGAATGTCACATGATGTCTAAAGAGAGATATTAGAGTGAATTTGAAGATTTCTCCACAGGGTAACACATATATTCCCTGTTTCCCAACATTGAGCTGTAAACATGACTCTAGTTAATCTAATATTTTCTAAGCATATATTGCTATGTATCATACTTTCAGGAACCAAAGTTAAACCCTGTAAGGAATTTGACTCAACAACCACCGAGGAACCTTACATTTAAATACAACTCTCCAGGGTCACAGATGCTTTTTCAGTATCATGAGCTTTTGTAGAACCATCACGAGGGAAAAAGCTCTCTAGAGAAAAAACTACCCTGAAGCTCCAGAGCTACAGTACAATACAGAAATAATTTAATCGCGCAGAATGGGCAACAGCTTGACTTGATTGATTAATTGCGTTGCTGATATCTTCGGTCTCCTTGATATTAGAAGAAAGTAATAAATGCTCATGCCTCTAGGAATTTTAGAGAGCAGCGCAGGACCAAATTGCTTACAAAGGGATAAGGAAGCTACCTTGTTCTGTAGAGAACAGTTTGACCGTTTACAATACTGAGCAGGTCCAGAGACCAGGCAAACATATATTATTATATATACATTATTTGTTTTTCCAACACAGTTTGTGCATGATTCATTATTTCATCTTTTGTTGTTCCCTAATTGGAACACCACAATTACATTTCACCGCATCCCATAAGGATAGATGGTTATACACCACAGGGAACCATGCTGGACGATGTGTGTACAATTCAAACGTTTTCCTTTACACTGTGAGCACATGTCCTGGGTAACTGCATGGCAATATTTGTGTAGATAATTCAGGAAGTGAAACAATCCCAGAATAACAAAATCAACAGAGAAAATAATATTGCATAATAATTACGACCTTGGTATCAATGGCAATCCCATAAGTGCCCAAAACAAATCCAAGTGTCAGCGCACAACAGGATACCAGGATTAGGATAGACACTATGTCACATTTAATGAAGGACAATCTCAATTCCATTAATTTATTTTTGCCATTTCGAAACCAATGTTAGCATGGCTATTCAATCGTGGGACTTTATTAAGTTAAGTTCAAAGACCTGACATTAACAAAGTATTTCTGCCTGGGTTTTCAAGTTGTTATTCATTAATTCCATGCATTCTGCAGTTGTGTGTCATCTACTGATAATACCCTCTCATTGAGCACAAGTGAACATGAAAATCAATTCTGGTTTTCAAATAACAAGAAAAAGAAAGAAAAAGCCATTTGTCAAATCTGTGTTGCCATGGCGTTTAGAGGGTCTGTAAAATGACCATCAGTCTGTCCCCTCTCATGGCACTCTCTGTGAATCCCTCCCTTTCCCTGTACTCATTCTCCAGCGAGCCTTTTTCAAGTCTGTCCTCCCTCTCTGCTCTCCAAACCTCTTGGCTCTCACTAATGCCTTCTTCTCTTGCTCTTCTCGCTCCAATGGTCTCCTTTCCCTTTTTATCCTCTCCCCTCTCCATTTCCTGGAGCTACACCAGCCAGTCTGGCTCCCCGCTCTTCATAACTGGTGTGTCCTCCTCTTCTTCGTAATCTGCCCATCTTTTGCCCTGTGCTTGTGGTGGAGGAGAAACGGCTGCTGCGTCCTTGGGGGAGTCACACTGGGCCAGAGGATTAATGTGATGTTTAGGTCTAAGCGTATCGTCCATCATCCTGTACTACTTCCAGGATGCAGCGGTAGTTTCTCTTCCCTCGGTTGCCCATCCCTGTGGGTGGGTTCTTTTAGCTTCTAAAAAGAAATATAAAGACATTTTATTATTTCAAGGTGCTGCAAAATGTCTTGAGCTGTCATAAAACAACATTTTCTGTGTTTCTTTTGAAAAGGGGCCGTTCACAAATTAATTTCTCTCACACATTGTAGATGATGTAGGTTTGAGTCATCCGAAGCTCAACCACTTGTGCGCAAGTGGTTCTTTTTTGTTCTCTGAAGTTTCAAAAATGAGAGCAAATTATATTCTGTTGCCAATCAATAAAGATCACAATTATTGCACTGATGCTGCCAGTATTCACATAATCATGTCACGGCTGGAGAGCAGAGTACGT